>NW_020955249.1:2307820-2478214 GCF_003031625.1 Empidonax traillii
TTTTAATTCTACTAAGACATCTCTTCTGGAAGAAAGCTCATTTATTGTGATGTTTTGGGTTTGTTTTAAATAAAGATTTCTGCGAAATAGCTTTTTTTCAAAGCTTCAGAATACATTACATTGGTCAGCTACATTTAAAAGCTTTCTCCAGAAGAGAGTACACAGCCTTCCAGCAAGACACCAGTGTTGCCCCTATCAAGCCTAAATACCAAAGTGATCACACGGCTGACAGAAAATGCTTAGAGCTGCAACAGTTAAATAGGCTGCTTACAACAAGCAGCTTATTCAGCACCAGCGAATAAATACAGTTCCACTTGTTTTCTTTTTTTTTTCCTGTAGATGATGAACCCAGCGACACACGCTCCCGTCCCTTCCTCCATGGGGAGGGGCAGTGCTGCACGCCCACAAGCCGCTACTCCAGCAGCCCCAGCCGGTTACATCCCAGTCCCATTCCTGATGCTGTGGCAGAGCACAGCGGACACGGGAGTGCCCCTTCTCCTGAAAGGGGCAGCTGAACCTTCATACACAGGGATAGGAAAGAACAAACCTTTCCCCAAGAAAGTTTTGTAAGTGTTTAGCCCTGGTAAGCTTGCTGTTTGACACACAGCAATATCTATTTACCTTTCCAAGAGCATTTAATTTTACATTCATCTTAACTGCTTGTGATCAACACTACTCAACTCAATCCCAAATGTGACGGCAGCAACAGTAGATCATTACCAAGAACATGGTTTGACCAGGTGAAACAGCTGAGCAGCGATAGCTTAGCCAGCTGTAGTGGGTTGACCCTGGCTGAATGCCAGGTACCCACTAAAGCCACTCTCTCCTCCACCTCTGCAACCGGATAGAGAGAAAAGTACAATGAAGGATTCACGAGCTGAGATAAGGACCGGGAGAGGTCACTTAGTGATCTCCATCATGGGCAAAACAGACTCAAAGTGGGGATATTAAATTTATTACTAACAAGATCAGAGCAAAAGAGTGAGAAGTAAAATAATCTCAGAAACACCTTCCCTCTACCCCTCCTTCCTTCCAAATTCTACCTCCTCCCCACCCAGCTACCCCTATAGCACCCACCACTACCAAAACCTAGCCACAGAAGCCCAATACACAGAAAGCTCTGCTGGAAGCTTTCTGCATAGAAAGCATCAAAGTCAAGTTTAGGACTACCTAGGATATACATGCCAGGTGGGTAGCATGGACTCTGTAAAGAACAACTCAGAAATTTGTAAAGGCTTTCTTGCTCTGAGCACCTTGTGGTGCCAGGACACTCAGAGGATCTACCAAACAGACCAGAGACAAGGTTTAGAGCAGTTATTCTGGGGCCAGCACAGTTTCAAGGTCCAACTGCTTACTCAGACCTATTAATTTTGAACACAGAAAAAGTGTTGCCTTTGTAACAAGGGCACGTAAGCACAGTTCAGTACACCAAGGCTTATCATCCAGTTGTGGCAGCGTCCCTTATCTGACTGGGGCTGCCCTGTGCAGGGCCATGAGCTGGACTTTGATGATAGTTGTGGGTCCATTCCAACTCAGGATATTCTATCGTTCTAAGCAGGTAACTCGATTTCTTTCTGCCGCTGTTCCTCGCGTGTGACATTGGTACTAAATCCACAACATCATAATACATATACCAGTGCAGTAGTTTGGGTACCTTGGCCAGCCAAAAAAGTCCTGCAAAAGAAAAGGATTTGTTAGCATTTCCTTGGCAGAATAATAGAGGGGGAAATGTAATACCTCTAACATATTACACAGGCAAGAAACTGGAGAACCATCAGCATTTTTCAGATCTGACAAAAGAGTCCAGTAAGAAGTGAGTGAGACCCAGGGCTGCTCACTGTGGAGAAGCACACTCCTTAGCTGTTTCAACAACAACATGTGCATGTGAATTTTCCAAGTTCCTAAAACCAGGTTAGGTGCTGGACTTTCATCCATGAGGTATTTCTCAACTGCAAAGGTTTCAATATTGATTGCAGTCCAACAATTTCTATCCACTTTTTCCCCTCTGGTCAAAGGAGGGAAAGAAGTCACAGGTCTAACTTTTAAACAATCAATACATATCCAGGAAAACAGGATTGGCTAAACCATGTTTTTATTAATCTCCAATTCGTAAAATGCCCAGCACACCTCCCCCACCTCAATTGCATACACATTCAGCACTCCCTTTACCCCTACGATTATTGTGGTCACTGAAGGAAAGGCCTTAAAAAGCCAAGGATACTACAATTAGGACTTCATTCAGGAGTGGAAACTGGAGGGACCGCAACACCAGTGTTCTTCATACTCTTCACCCATACATTCTGTCACACTCCTCAGCTCTAGTTGCAGCAGCCTCCACTCCAAGTTTCTCTCTCTCCTTCCTGGTCCTGCTCTTCCAGCCAGTCACAGCCAGATCAGGGTTCTATCACAGCAACAGATCAGAAGAGCTGTACTGCAAACCCTGCTATGTTGAGGAAAACCATCAGCCAGATGAAAGATAAACTGCCTGGCAAGATACCAAAGACATTGCTCTCTACTAAAGACAACAGGTGAAGAGGGTCATCTCCTCCTTCCCCCATCTCCTTTTATTCTCCTGTGAGCCATGCTACCACACAGCCTTTGTAGGCGAGGCTTCTTTCATATTGCTGAAGTTCAGGTTGCAGGAATAAGCATAGAAAAACTTCCTGGGCAGACCCACTGCCTACTCCTCCACGTGCACCCAATCACCTTCACGAGAAGCATCTGCACAGAGGAATCAGGAGTACAAAGTTTTGTTCAAGATCAGCCATCTATTTCTCTGTCATAAAGAAACAACAGAACATGGGAAATGCATTGCAGTCCTAAACCAACTCATTCTACTGATAGCATCGTACTCTGCAGGCTAGAAAAGCTTGACTAAGAGGTGTTGCAGTAAGAGTCCTTCAGAGTAGTAGTCAGGCTTGTAAGCAGGTTCCCTCTTCAACCCAGTATAGCCATAAATATCTCATTTAAAGTGTTTCTTCAGACAGCAGAAGCCCATTAACCCCTCCCAGACTCCAATATAGCTATAATCATATATCAAAGTAATTACCACTTCAGACACTGGATGGCCATACAGATACAGAACAAGCATTCTTCCCATAAGGATTTC
Organism: Empidonax traillii; assembly: GCF_003031625.1. Classification (NCBI taxonomy): domain Eukaryota; kingdom Metazoa; phylum Chordata; class Aves; order Passeriformes; family Tyrannidae; genus Empidonax; species Empidonax traillii. Next base: position 2,310,930 of record NW_020955249.1, read on the forward strand.
ACTCTGCTTTTAAATTTCCTAAATACCATATGGTTTTAGTGTCAGTCAGTAGGATACATCTTAATTCTAGTTAGCTCTAAAAGTTTTTATGAATGAGGCATTTTTCTTTATTCTCCCCCCTCCACCATAATCTCTAGACATCTCAGACAAGAGGGAGAAGTGCCATGATTAGGAGGGTGGAATGTTGTGCAATTCTGCCGGCAGGGATATCTGGATAAGGCTTGCACATATCAGTAGAATGGCTTAATTTGTAAGATGGAACAATAAATGACAGCTCATCCTCTTGCTGCTGTGCTCATCCCTAATGAGTTTCATAAAAATGTTGATGTACTTTTTTTTCCTTAACAAATAAAGGAACATTACAGCAATCATCAGGAAGTCTGCACCACCACAGCTCCTCAATATTTTAGTTTGTAGTGGTAACACTTGTAACATTAATGGGCCAAAAAACACTTCCTCACATCTCCAAAAGGATTTACCACAGACTACAGTGGTTAAAACTCATTACAGAGGTGACATATTTACTAAATACACTAAAAGAATGCTAATATACTGTATAATGCTTCACCATTAAAGCTGAATTTTATTTGCCAAAAAAACAAGATCTTACCTGGGAAAAATAATGGCTTTCCATCCTCACTGCCTTACATCTGCCTGTACTAGCTGTAACAGCACCACTGTCATCTTCTACTGACTTTAATCATACTCTCTTGTGCTTAAGCCAGTATAAAGAGATTACACTCTCTCTTAATGACATAAGTCCTATGAACTACTAGAAAAATCAAAAGTAAGCAACCATCTGAGAGGATTGCTTATTGCTGGAGTGAAAGAGCTAGAACACTGAGTGACAGAATCTTAGGTAAATCTGTAGATAGCAAGTACAGGAGAAAAACATAAATCCTTTTCTTAATTAATTGTTTATGAATCACCTCAACCAAGGGTATTTCTTAAACGGATGTGTGACATTTGCAATGTATACATCACTCATCCTATAACCTTCCCCTTTCTCTTTTCTGAAAATGCAGGTCTAAAACCTGATCCTGCTTACAGGGCAGCTAGAAATTATAGAGAACAGTATCTGTAAACTGTGTCAACTGAGCAGCTGTAAGAGGCATCTCACCAATGTATACAAACACTCGAGAGGAAGGTGTAAAGAGGATGGAGCCAGGCTGTTTTCTGTGACACCCAGTTACAGGAAAAGAGGTAACAGGGACACACCAAAACACAGGGGGACTCCTCTTGAAAGGTTTTTTTACTACGAGCATCACTGAGCACTGTCACAGCTGCCCAGGGAGGCTGTGGAGTCTTCCTCTTTGGGGATACTTAAAAGCCATCTGGACGTAGTCCTGAGTAACTGGCTCCAGGTGGCCCTGCTTGAGCAGAGGTGTTACTGGACCAGATGACCTCTGGAGGTCCCTTCCAGGCTCAACCACTCTGCAATCAGTGCTCTAGACCACATTCAATTAGTGCTTTCCCACAATATGCAAAGGAACTTGGCACACTGCCAAGCACCACTGCCACAGCAGGGAAGTGAAGACCAGCCTATTTCTAAGCTGCTTAAGGGGTTGTCTCACTCTCTAGAATGCCTTTAAACCATTATCCCTTCCTGCATTGCTCCAGTTGATAGCTTTATCATGCAAGGTCAAGTGACAAAATTTCAGATCCCTCGCTTGCAAACCCAAGCCCCAGATCTACCTACAGATCTGAAAAGCCAATGCAGCTGTTTCCTTAGGAACAGCCTCATGAGAGGGAGTCCACTTCCTAGTTATTCCAAGTATCCCAACTCGGATTCTCATCCCTGCCCTAAATCCTGGCAGTAGCAATAGGATCCTGCAGCAGTAATACCTTTCTTCTACAAACCCCTAATATAATACACACAATGGGACATGCTTTGGCAAGAGACAAGAACACTTTGCTCTTCTAATTCCTTTACTGATTTGAGCCCTACATGTGTTCTAAAACGTTAATCTAGTCCCAGCCAAGTTTGGGAAAGTAACAAAGTCAAAGGTGCCTAACTGTGGCCATTCTTTAAAGAGGCATCTTATTACATAAACCATTGAATTTCTTTTTCTGAAAGTTTGCCCCTTCTATAATGACAGCACACAACATCCAACTCACTAGAGTTTTCAAAAGTCTCTTAATAAAATCTGCAAACCCTAAAAATGTGGCAAAAAGTGTCTTACAGGAAAAACAGACTACCTGGAAGTTTTAGCCCTGATAACAAAACAGAATTAATTTTCCAAGCACTCCTCCTAACCCCTGCCTGAGCACCTCAGAGACCACTACAAAAACTTAATATCCTACTACACTTTGCCACTTAAAATTATGTCAGAGCCAAATAAGACTCAGAGAAATTCAGGAGCCTAAGAAGACAGCTTTGCTTCACAGCAAGAGCACAATTCCCTCTCAGTTACAACCACCTTGACTGGCATTAGAGAGAACACTTAGGTAGCTATGGCTTAACGGGCTGCAGGAGGAAGGTGAGTCGCCTGCCAGAAAAACTACATTAACAATCAAGGGAAAGAAACTCTGAAGAGCTGTAAACAGTAAGCAGAAGGATCACAGGGCAGCCACAAGGAAAGCTAAGCTGTGACTCAGTGCCTGGAAACAGCAAGAAGATAGGAGGCAAAATACTCACCAACAAACCACGTAACAGGTGCAAGAGAGATTTCACCAGCAGTTTTCCTCCGTAAGACAAGAACAAAAAGCAGGCTAGGGTTTAAAGCTGACTTTTAATCCAAATCCCACAAAAGCACATATATGTATGTGAAAGGCTACTTTGTCACAAAGTCTCGAAAAAGAATGGAGGGACTGAGCGTTTGCATTTTGGGTTTGGGACTGACACAATTGAGAGCTCAGGTTGGAGTCCTCCAGCCTTTTAACAGTGGCATGGAGGAACGTTGCAGCAATCTTCTCCTTGTGGCCCACCGAAGAGGTCTCTGTCTAGTAAGCTTCAAGATTTCCCTGTGGGTTGGGGGAAGAGGTAGCTTTGGGGCAATGCCAACTCCTAAACACTGTGAGAGACAGAAGTTGTAGAATGCCCCTCTCAACCAGAGCTGTCAAATCATGTCTGCATTAATATCTCTAAACCCATTCATATCCAAATCAACCTGCTAGACTGCCTCCCAACATGCAGTTTCAGTTCCAGGTTTCCAGGAGGTACTCAGACATCATAAAGAAAAGCAGCAAACACTTGCTCAAAAATAAAATGTACTGTCTGCACTGCTTGCATCCCATTTAAGACTTAATTTCTCTTTGTCAGAGCTATCACAAAACCCCATGCAGTAAATGACAAGCCAACTCCGAAGCACTGCACCTAGTAAAAATTTAATATAATAAAACAAATTGAAAACGGCAACATTGTTTTAACCATTCACAATTTAAGTGGAAAAATTATAAGGCAGCCATTCATGGAATGATTTTGTGTACAAATGGTTTGGAAAAGACATTTAAATTACAGTTCCATACATGGAGTCAGGTAAACAGCAATGAGCACGCAATGTTTTTCCCTGGAAAGCCCAGGCTGCTGAGAGAGATAAGAACAGTAAGAAAAAAAATATTTTTTTTTAAAAGAAGTTTGAAATGAACAGGAATCTGAAATTCATCATGAAGAATCGGAAATTCATCATAAACTTTCCCACTAATCTGCAATCAGTTCTCCTTCCTCCACCCCCAAGAGAATACAAGTTTGCTTCCCTCCTCTTCTTCCTAAGTCCCAGCACAGAACGGGAGGGGAGCAACAGGAACATTTATTCCACAGCATCTCTCTTATCCTGCATTTAGCTGATGCCACATACACACATCTGCTACTGTCAAAAGCTCCTTGAAGGTTCTGAACTAGTTTCTGAATAAACACAGTGGTTTTCCTGGGCCTCTTGGATAATATTAACCTTTTACACAATTCACCTGGAAATGGTTTTTTGAAATCAACAGTGGGTTTCTCTGTTTAACACCCAGACATCTGACAAGCCACAAAAATCAAAAAGTCCTGTCTAGGTGTGACAGCTCTGCCATCCTCACTTCAGTTAATGTCAGCACAGCTTCTGCATCTGTCATCAAGTGCTGGAAAAGAAGTATTTCCCTTCTTTATATAAGGAACAATAAAAGCGTTAGAACAGTAGGGAAAGTACTTGGACACACCAGGATCAACAGAAAATAGCTTTAGTCCAATTCCTATTGCCAATTAAGAAATCATTAACTGAAAAAAAATCAGGTGATGAGAAGATTATGGATTTCCTAGAGGGATTTACAGAAGGAAAGGGGGACATGGCTGACATTGTTTTAAACATTACCTGCTAGACCTGCTGCCACCTACCACACAGAAGAAAAAACAGGCAGAGATGGCTATTATAGACAGAATAAGAGGAATTTGTTTGTACCAAGGTCCCCTGAGGAGTAGAAAATGATACCAGATGGCCCTGACTACACTCAATGCTTGGATTTACTGTGACAGATGGGGAGATAGGTAAAAAAAAGGTTATAATAAAATGGGCCATTTCATTTAACTCATTTAAATACTCTGCTTCAAGAAAATAATCCTCTCTCCGTTACTAACAATTTGGAAAGGTTCGATAATTTAAAATTTTACATTCTCCTTATCACATAACCAAAAGCTTCTTTAGTCACTGCAGTTTCAGTTAACAGATTTAAAACAATAATTCAACACAGAGATAACAGAGGCAGCCAAAACAAAATGCTGTTGCCACTTCTAGATGAGAAAAAATAAAAATCACAGAAGTCTTCCATCACTGAAACGCCAAAATGAAAAGCATGCTATCAAAATTTTTGTGCCAATTTTAAATTGCCAATGTTTTCATTCAAAATCCCTCACCTGCTGCTACAACTTGGACTCTGTACTTCATGTATCATTAAACTGAGTATTACTATTTCTGATGGTTGCTCCAGAAACTGGAAACATGATCTGAAGGACAGGAAAATAGACGACAAGACCTGTCAACAGTGGCACCTATGATTAATACACCAGAGGTTATATTAGCAGTGAAATCAGATCCTGGCCAATACACACTGATCCTTAAAAGAAGGTACTATCCACATGCTCCAACACTGAAACAAAAGGCATAGAATGGGACCTCAGTTATATACCTCCCTAACCCACTGCTGTTGTTACAGACAAAATGAGGCTGAAGTGGAACACCGTCAGGGTGCCCCCCTTTAACTCCCAGGGTGGGGTGCACATGCAAGTGACACTAAGAGTTTAAAGAATAAAAACTTACTGCTTTACTAAACGTCAGCACCTTGTGCTGCACTAAGCCATCTCCTGCTTCTGTTACTGCTCCTGCAAACTCTCCAGCTTTTGGAAACACTTATGCCAAAAAAATAAGCCAGGTAAAATAGTGAGATTATCAAAGAAGAAATAAACTAGTGAGAAATCAGGAAGGATACTGGGACCTCTGGTGTAAACATCCCTGTGTATCATTTGCACAGGCTAGAAACCTGTTTCACTGAACTTTTTTAAACAGTAACTTACTAGTTGCATATATATATTGTAAACAACCAAACAAAACCATTTAAGAATACACAGGAAAGGATCTCATCTACATCATTAATTTTGCAGCGGCTTTTCAGGACACAGTATTGAAGGTCTAATGTAAAAAATGCTTGTTTAGGCCTGAAACACCAATTCTATCTGAAAATACTGTCTCATGGGGAGAAATTATTTTTAATAATTTTGCACTGATTTTATGTAGTAAATAAACAATCAGTCCTGGGAATCAATACCAGGTTCAATGCTGGGATACACCTGTATTGCATTAGAAAGCCAACAGACAAAGCAATCAGTAGTCCAAGAGCCAGGCCATACCCAATACTGAACTAACAGATAAACAGAACAATGACAAAAATGTGAAGAAGTTACCAGGCACAATGAGCTGTGTAGCATAAGTAATAAATGGCATGAAAAACAGACACTCATTCAAATGGGAACAAGAAGCACTTCAGTTAAGAAGATATTTCAAGCCTTGAAAATTCATTTCAAACAAAAAAACAATCAAAAAGAAAAATGTATTTGGCAATGTTATCTTTAAAAAGTGCAGACAAAGTATAGCTTAAAACAGGTATGGCATTAAAAAGTTTTCCCCTAAAGAAAGAATGTTATGTTGATTGTGTGCATGTCAAGCATTCCTGACTTTTCAATGCACTACAGTTATTAGAGTATAATATATTCTGCAGAAGAGAAATGGTGCCTGACAAGACAAAGCTGTGCCTGTGAAATGGAGGGCTCTTTTACCACTCCTCTGCAGCAAAAGACATCAGCAATTGGCAATAAGTCCTTCAGTAGATTCACCAAAACTAATGCTTCTCAGTAAGAGGCAAAAGAGTAATTCCTAAAGGAAGAACAAAATGTCTAAAAAGTCCACTGGGAACCCACCAGTTTGGTTTTTTGTTTGTTGGGAGTTTTTTTGTTCAGAACTGCATTAGAAAAACTTTGTATTCTATCTGCAGCATAAATATTTAACATATTGTTTTGTTATCCTTAATACCTTTTATCTAGTGAAAAAAACTTACACAGCCCTCCACCGATTTCAGCAGTTCAGACTTCCGAAAATGAGCTAGTAAAGTTCTCTGGTCCCTCAACTGCTGTCTCCATCAGATTTCTATTACCCAGAGCCCAGAATGGCCCTATTTCAAATGGCACTACGGGTATTTCCCTCAACAGCAGTAGTGTAATCATAGTAACCAAGATGCAATTCCTGCAAACATCTCTGGTGCTTAACATGTGACTGACTTGGAAGAAGACCATCTCCCAAGAAACAGTGCCTTTTTAGAATTTATTAACCATTGCATAAACAATTAAAACACTGTTCTCCTTGCTTCTATCCTTTGTCTTAAATAATGGAATACACTGTAAAATTCACTTGCACTTTCTTAACTGGCTGATTCTTATTCTAATCCTACACTTTGTCTACATAATTTCTCTCCTATCAAGTGACACTTCTGTGACAATAGCAGTGTTATCCAGAGTTCCAAGTGTAGCCCATTTCTGCAATACAATTGGTGACAAACGTCACAAGGACCAGTCACGTTGCCGGGACAGGGTAGAAGCGATGGAGCAGAGCCCCCTTCTTCATCAGTAAGACTTCAACATTTCACAACGCAGCCATCCTTTGTTTTTGCCCTCAGCTGTAATAGCTGAACTGCAAGATACTTTGGTGATTGCAATTTTGTGATGAGTTGCTATGTTCTTCCCTGCTTACCTTCCTTAAACTTCAAATTCCATCTTCCCTGAGAATAGGGCCAGAAGTAGCAATTAAAATAGCAAATGTCTTCAGAAAAGAAAGTTTTATAGAATTTACGTCCGGCTGCCAAAGTACATTTTGCTACACTAAAAACTTTCCTAGTATTCCTCATTTTGCAATCAAGATTCCCTCTGAACTCCATAAAGTGGATGAGATGGATGATGGGTAAGAGACAATGGTAAAGGGAGCAGCCGACATTTTACTGCTCATGTCAGATCGAGGAGGAGAAAAGTAAAAGTTGAGTATTTAGTGATGGTGTCCAATAGACAAAACTAGAGGAATAAGGCATCCTAATACTAGGGCTGCCACCTCCAGACGACTGAGTCCTTTTCCTCCAGTTGATTCAGGTTTGTGGCTATGAGCAATTCCTCCTACTTCTGGAAGGACATGAACTGTGGCAACGTAAAGAAAAGTCCCAGCAGAAAACAGCATAGCAACTCCAGTGGCATTGACTTCTGAAAGAGCTTCTTTGCTGCTCTGAAACACAAAGAGCAAAAGGCAGGATAAGCAGAAGTTCTTCAATTGGCAACAAAAAAAATTCTGTAAGTGCCCAGACACAATAGGATTTCTGTGAACTCTCTTCTCTTGCAATGACAATGGTTCAGCGAGTTCTTTTGTATTTGGCACCTTACATGTAGTAACAGGCACTCTAAGGTTGGGGGTGGGAGCAGAAAGACACTACTCATCCTAGTTACTTCACTTTGGACTTGTAGGAAATCTTGCAAAAGAAAAAAGTCACAGTCTGTGCAGAAGCATCTTGTTTGACCATCTCACAACAACATACAAAACATGTTTCAAAAAAAAAAAAAAAAGGTGACATTGCAAAGCAAAAATTTTAGGAAGAACATTCAAGACTGAGGTTTTTTCCCCCTTTTTCTAAACAAAGGGTTCAAATAAGATGTTAGCCTTTAAGTATCTGGTCCTCTGATGTTCAGAACCAAGTCCCAAATCCTTACTCATTCAATATTTCATTTGTATGTAAAAGGAAATCCCCAAAACTTTTCCAGAATTTCCATGCAAATTTCATTAAGAAATGCATCTTCTGGATCAAAACTGAGAACCTCTTCACATTCATACTAGGATTAAGACCATGCTACACATCAGTAAATGTAATGAAATGCAAACCCACTCATATCAGATTCATGTGCTTCTTGGGCACTTTTCAGCTAAGGTGTGACATTAGTTCTCTGGTATACTCTTGGGTCATTTTTTCAAATAGCAAAGATACATCATCAGGAACTATAAAATCACTGTGACAGCCCTGATGCCTTATCAATTCTCTGTTCTTTCTGAAGTGCAAAATGCAAACCCAACTCTTGATAAGCATGCTTCAAAAGAATGCTCAAACAGAATTCTTATTTCCATTTACAAACCCAGCCCTTTTTTTTTGCTGCCTCTTGCACTGTAATGTCAAATATAATTCCTCTCTGGCAACTAAAGGGATTAGCCCGGATGATTTATTTAATCTTTCCTCTCATGCCTTGGGTTTTGTGAGATCACGTTATACTCTTTACAACACACCCCACAGTCTGTCACCAGCACAACCCACAGCAGTTTGGAAATACAGGACTGTCAAAGGATATGCTGTAAGAAGCAGAAACATTTAATTTGGACAGAGATGACAAACACACGTACAGTGGCTCATTTCACAGGCCATTTGGGGTATAGACCCAAGACAAGACTATGCTTTAAGGAGTGAGGCAAAAAGGCTATTCTAGCTGAGGATTTAACATCTGACACAGACTTTGAACACAGAGGACCACTTCTGGGATGGCAAGGGAAACTAGCAAAGCTTATTTTCTACCTGCATATTCAAAGAAGAATGCATGCAACAAGAATGACAATTACTTAGTTAAGTAGGCATCTGATAAAACCTGGTATATGAGTAAGTTGTTCTCAGTGGGGAACAGCAGAAAGTAGAAAAGACAGAAATCAGACTTTTAAAAAAAGCTATACAGAGCTCTGTAAAGGTGTTATGTCACTGATTCTGATGGAAACCATGGGTTATTTGTTTCGTGCATTCATATTGCTACCTTCTCATCAACTTTTTTTAAAATCTCCATTTCACTGAATTTTTCAAGCAGTTTGGAATTATGTTACATAAAAATCATGATATTCCTTTCCCCAAACTCCACCACTAAGCTACGTTTTGGGCAGAACAAGATCACAGACCTACCTTGCTTAGCCCTAAGTATGTCACCATTGACATAACAGGTGCTGCCAACGCAAAGACCAGCAAGTGTTTTCTAATTCGATTCCGTTCTAGTCCCGCATGCATCAGGAAGGAAACCAGGCCAAAGGCAGCTGGTGCCTGCAAAAAAAAATACACGCTAGTAATACAATACTTTCTAAAAGCTAAAATATGAGAAAAAGTTTAAATACAACTTACTACTTTGAAATGTACTGAATTGGAAGAAATTCAGGGCAAGAACCAGCGTGTTGCAGCTAACCCAAATTAACAGTCAATTCTGCAGACCACCCCATCTTAGTAACTGTACCTAATGGAAACTCACATTCTGTATATCAGAAAACAAATACCTGTGTAGTCATTATAAATATTAAAATGTTTATTCTGACTTGAGTCATTGCTACAATCTCCAAGTTTCCATTAACTTAGGTAATTTCTTTTTCATCTTGTTACTACTTCACATTCTTAGATAGAGAGTTTCTTTATTTACAGCAGAAAAATTCTAAAATTAACATGAGGGAAAAAATTGCCCAAAGACAGATAACTGTCAGCCTCCATGTTAACAAAGACTTAAGAGGTCTTTTGATTAGTTCATCATTCAGTTTCAATTCGTGTTCCCACCAGGGAGCAAAACAAATACTCCCTTCTCTCTCTGCTGGCATCCAGTTTCTTATCCAAAAGGCATAGCTGTCCTACTACTCATGGAATTTACTTATATCTTTGCTTGCATAAAGACAGTAGCAATCCACCCTGACATTTTTGATGTAAGACAAATGAAAAAGCACTGAGCATTTTTATACACAATCTTTTTTTTTTTAAACGTAGAGGATGGAAACCACGAGTGAAAGAAAAAAAAACATGAGAAAGACAAAAACATCAATGAGGAAAAGACTAGGAAAAAGACACCAGAGAAGAAATACATTTCTCTTCCAATGCCAAATATTTCATAGGAGTAATTTTCAACTTCTAAATTTGTACAATTTTTGAAGTCAGTTAATTTGAACATTAAGAATAACAAAAGTAAGTTTCAATTAGCAACAGCGTAAATTAAACTTCAAGCAAGATGCGATGTTGACATCACCACCTCTGAAGAGGGTTATGTAAGCCACAGTTTCTTGTATGAACACTGAAGAAAAGACATACTAGATCTGGGTTCCCTAACATTTGGAACATGTAATTATGCAAGCAACGTTTTCAATAATGCATGACTAACGACTGTAATCCATGCCTGTGTTACTATAAGGCAAATAAGCATCTGCACATGTATGTTTAGAGCCTATTTAGGCAATACATTTGCATAAATATTAAGGAAAGAAGATCTTCCCATCTTCAAGAACTATTGTTTGGTTGTTACCAGCAGAAAAACATTTAATTTCTTTTCCTGCAGTCATGGCATATGACCGATGTTGAAACTACTAGAATAACAAAGGTAACTAGAAGTTGTAATTTAGTACACCAATATTAAGTGGTTTCAGAGGGCTAACCCTTTAAACACTAAAACCCTTCAAAACAGATATCCTTTCCATTTTCCTAAGAACATCAGAGAACCAAAAGACTGTTGTAATCAGCATAAAGCTGCTTTTCCTCCTTGAATGCCCTAGCATATACTTCTGAGCTTCACTTCTCTGGATACATCTCTTACAGCATTAAGAATCTATAGGGTTTTCGTTTGTTAAAACAACCAAACACTACCACACTAGCTTCAGAAGAAGTGTGAAGCCGACATTTCTTCACAAGCTATTATTCTCTCCTTACTTTTGAGAGACTTTGGGAGACTTGTCCCAGTCACTGCAACCAAGGCAGGCATAGGCAGTCAGATTGCTCTTTTGTTTGTACCCCATTTAGACTTAGCATTAATCATTTGCTTTTCTGTCATACATCATACCGGTGCTTTTTGGTCCTTGAAACTGTACTATTAACATGTTTATTTCAATGGCATTAAACATTTCTGTATTACATCACTGAGGAAACTTTAAATCTTTAGCAATTCCTCTGTGCTTTAGTAGTCTTTTGAAGAGCAAGTAAGATTTTCTGGATGATGACTCACCTTGTGCAACATAATTGCAACAAACACTATCAACTGGACACTAGTCTGAGAAGTAGAAGCTGCTGCACCCAATGCAACACCATCAGCTGAAAAAGGAGTGCAAATTCACGGATTATTCCTCCACATGAGCTTCCCCCCCCCCCCCCCCCCAATGGCTGACAGTAAAAACCATGTTGATTTAAGAAGTTCTGTTATTCAAAATGTCATTACAATGGCAACCCAACACTTGTCTTTGTCTGTTAAGCCACAAGATTTCAGAATATCAGAAAACCCTCAGCAGGAGCTGTCTGATATTTCCCAAAACCATAAAAATCACAACGAGAATCTACTCAGTATTGCTACAGCCTTTCAAATTAGAACCAGATAACAAGTTTAGTTGTTATAGTCTTCTGTAGTAGAACAAGCTTCCTGTTTAAATTTAAAAAAATCTGGTTTATTATTACCCTTTAAAGGATTTTTCAAATATAACAATTGTAAGTAACAATTTTTTATTATTTAACATAAATATATTGTCTAAATGAAACAGAAAATGGATACTATATTATTCCATAATATATAGACACTGTTTAGTGAAGAAGTATCTTTTTGATCTACATCTGATATCTAGACAGCAACCCTCAGTAGAAGATTAAAAAGCATCATATTTGTACTGTCCATCAATCAAGAATTACAATGATCTAATAACTTCTGCATGGGTTGACTGCAACACATGCACAGTCAGTCCTTGCAGGTAGGACCGTGTTTCAGTCAAGTCTTTGTGCTCCACCTTATAATTTCTTTTTTTCTACAAGATGTTATTTTTAAAATTAGTATTTAAAAAAAAAAAACCACAGATTAACCAATAAGCAAACCCAAAGGGGTTTCATACTGCTTATCAAATGTGTTAGCACACCCTGAACTTCAGCAGCTAAAGGAGCCAGCAAAGGCACTGAAGAGGCAGAGAATGAGCATCACACGATCTTTCAAATGGGAAAAATAAAAGAGTGAAAATACCGTACCCAAATAAAACTCTGTGGAACATCTGAGCACTGGTATTTTCTCAGTTAATTTTGGGGAACATCCTTAGTTCTCCCTGCTCTGCCTTTTTTTTAAATAAAAAGTGACCTTCAAATGCAAAACCCAAGCGTTTCCATCACATCCAAGAATGACCCACACAGCAGTGGATGTCCTTGTCAAGCACTAACAACAGATCCCACATTACCTGCAGCATGGACTACTAGTCCCAGTGTTGTAGTGATTTTGGAGTTGCCTGATCTTGCAGCTTCTGGATCTGAAACAATCATGAAATACATAAATTATGCTGGAAGAAAAATAAGTATCACTGCACATGTCTCTACCAGGTGCTTAGGCAGTTATATTCAAAACTACCAAATTCTGTATTTCTGCAATAGATTTACTGTAAAATAGTTTGATATTTAACACCTTCAAATCACCTGAACTTCTGCCAACAAATAAGTGACAGGCTCATAAACAATTCTTTGCAATTTACAGGATCACTGACAAAGGCAGAAGCAGATGTTTCTCTTAATCTCCTGAAACAAAATGTTAAAGGTCTGTGCTACCAAGAGAAAGATAAGCTAGTCTTGCATCCCAAAAATCCACAGGTGCTCCAAGAGTCAGGATGATTTTTCCCCACATAGCTCGGTGTTGGCAGTTTCCTTCAGGTGACAGACCGGGGCAGTTTCTGTTGAACTGATTCTCTGGCAGTTTCTAGTAAGCAATAAATTCTGCTTCTCATGGCAGCAGTTACAAAGATTACCCTCCAGTGTTATATACCAACAGAGCAGAGGTGCAGCCAGTGCACTTTGAGATCCAGTGTTTTGCCCAGAATTGTCTGAGGACATTGGCAAGTTAGCACATTACACAGCACAACAGGACAATATCCACCACTACACAATAAGTGGCGAAACTGTTACAAAGAATCACTGCAATGAACAGAGCGGGTAAGTCCTACATAAGTACAGAAATATCTTACTATTCAACTGTTTATTCCAGATGGCTTAACAGCCATTATAGAATTATACAAGTGGTCAGCAAGATGACTGAAAGCTTTGAAAATCAGCTAGCCGTGGCTGTGGTTCCATTTACACTTCTTCAGGAGCACAAAGGTGGCACAGCCCCTGCACTGGCCTTCCATCTGTCCCACCACACAAGCATCTGTCCCACCCACACAAGCATTTGCACAGCTGCACTGTGAACTGCGAAGAATCCCACCACCAAAACATACCCCCCCTCCTTTGTGTGTTTTACTTTTCCTTTAAGATCAATTCCTTAATTTTTGAGGACAAAATTCCACCATGCGGGAGAAAATGAACAGCTAAAGGCAAAAAAATTCCTTCTCAAATGACAGAACACCTCTGGTGTATTTCAAGTGACAGTCTGAGTATTAAGCCACAGGCAGTAAACAAAGGCAACTGTAGTCTTGCAAGAAGTTGACAAATCTTTAGACCATGCAAGAGGTATTTTCAAGTGAAAGTGAAGCTCTAGACTAGTGTGGGAGGTCCAGCTATGCAGTTACAGTAAAGGACCAGAGCTTACATCTAATCACTTCTGCATTTTTAATTAAGATAACTTGTTCTTTGCAAAGTTTACCTATATGTATGACAATTAGGTAGGAAAAAAACAAATGAATGTAAGACTAACCTGAAGTTTTTTGGAAAGCCAAAGAAACCCCCTATGGGTGATACTGTAAAACAGACAATAACTCAAGTGTCAAGTCACCCTTCACCCCCAAACCACACGTGCTCATACTGTTATTTCATGTTAATGAAGCAAGCTCTTGAACTAAGCTGAATTTCAGGATATAGTTCCAGCATAAACATTTCATGTTTGTAAAACACCTACTGAAACACTCTGGATATGAACAGACAAATTAAATCTGGTATCACCTCTAAAAAAAAAAAAATCGCAAGGTGGTAATTAAAATGAGTTAACAAGTCTAGTTCAATCTCACTGAATCTTTACTTACCATCTGTAGAGTGCACGTGAGAGCTGCCTATCTGATCCACCAACAGCATGAAGACAAAGCCAAGGACAAGGGATACACCGATGTAGGCATGCAACCTGGAGTGGTCATGGCCATGCTCAGGTACTACCGCGACTTTCGCAACCTTCTCAGACTCAATCACTCGCTGCATCTCGCTCGCCGGGTGATGCTTCCCTGTGACAGGCAAGCAAACAGATTAAGAGATGGGACTAAACATGACATGGCCACCTTTCTCCTCCTTTGCTGAAAGTCTTCCTCATACTTTCTTGGACAATACACAGAAGACCTTGTTTAAGATCTTTCTTAGACGATCTTATTCAGGAAGCCTGGTTGGTCTCTTCTCATACATCTTCAGCATGGAAAAGCAAGGAAAACAATAATACATGATAAGCCAGGCTACTTTGTTTAAATGCTGCAATTTAAACACAAATTAATTGAAAAAATTGTTGTATAATTCCTTTTTTAATAGGAGTTCCCAATTTTGTCAATATTCAGCAATACTGTGAAGCAGTTACTTCATAATCTTTGTTTAAGTGAGAAAATAAAAGATGAGACAAAACAGACTGCATCCACTAAAAGATCTAATACAATCTCCACGCAGATTAACTGATACTTTGAGACATACACAAGATAGTATTGATACACTCCATTGATACGAACTAGAACAAGAGTTGAGTCAAGCAGACCAAGCTACAAATGTCAGTAGCATCCTAAAAACCTAAAGTCCAAGCCCTGGGGCTGAATGTTGTGTGGTTGTTTCCTTTTCCCACAAAAGCTCTTAAAGCTTGTCCATGCCCTCCTCAAGACATTTAGTTCGTGTCACTGAGCTACCCTGAAATTAGACGAGCTCCAAATGAGTCTAAAATCTAAGAATGTAAAAGATGATGCCTCAGCAGGTTTTTAATTAAGTTTCCGTGCAGAAAATGCTTTATTTGGTGCACAGTTCATAATATTAAAACATTTTAAAATATTTCGTAGATTAGTAACAGCGACAAATGTCTCCATCTACAATGACTTTTAAAGAGCAGAGATGTAATATTATAACTTTACCAACTTTTACAGACTGCCATTTACACAGCATATGTGATCTTTATCGTGAGCAAATACCACACAAAATTCCCACCAATTTCAACAAAAATTGCATCATTCACTCTGAATTTACACAGGCTTAAAAGAGAAAGTTTTTCCAGCACACGCATTTAACATTTCAAGTAGTCTTTGACCTAGAAGCTCCCAAGACAGATGCACAAGATCCTCCAACCTTGCTTATGACCACAGGAAACATCTGCTTCTGCAATCCCATCTGACACAGTGGGAGATGTCCAGAACTACATAGCTTCTTCGGTATTGGCCAGTAAAGATTGGCAAGAGTTGCCTTAGCACATTTATGTGAAAGACATTTAATACAGCTATTTTTTAGCAAAATTCTAGGTATTGTTTCTAGCTGATACAAGTGAATAATCATGTCAAAGTCTTCTTCTATCAACTGCATGCAGAAATACACTGTTAAAAAGGCACAACCAAATACCAGGAATAGAAAATTTTGAATTAAGTTGCATACCACATATAAAGCACAGTAAAATCTGACCTCCTGGATTCAGACACTGCTCACCTGAATCATATATTCTTTTTCTTTTTTTATATTTCCCCTTATGGCCCCTGGCAGAGACAAGACATGAGGCTAGAAAGCCCTCTGAGTGATGCAGAAGAGGCATTTAATGCTCCTTGGCAATCTTGTTATTATACATAGTAGTACTTCCACAGCAGGTAATGTGCTTTGCAAACAATATTACTCAAGTGTTTCCAATGGGAGAAGAGGCAGTAAATCTACTTCCCCAACTGGTACCTCAAGCCAGATATTTGAGTTGCATGTTATTCTGCAAAGCCCTGAACTACCCACCATTCACGCACAAGTCGTCTCCATTACAGAACAGGGACAATGCTTCATAATCACATTTGGCAGGCTCAATTAACATTTGTAAACCCTTTTAATGTGCTACTAAGACAATGTTTCTTCTTCTATGCTTCTTTGGTAGACCTAATGATGGTACTGCAATCTCTAATGGCAACTGTTTTCCTAAAGCCTCCTGTCCTTTCCCTACACTTATAGCACAGTTATTCACAGAAGCAACTTTCCTGTATTTACATGCAAACTCAAGAGAAATTTATTCTTTGAATAAGAACGGACAACCCATGTGCAAAGCTCCAGTGCATCACAGTCCAATACAAGGATGCAGGTGACACGTTAATTTCTCTTCCCTCACAAAGCAACTGTTAGCACTATACCATGAAGAGGACTCTCATCACGTTCAAATCCCTGATCAGAAACTGTATTTTCTCTAAAGATCTGAACACGGGGAGGAATAACCCCACCTACCTTTACACCCTGGGGGACAACAATTAGAAAAGTAGCTTTGAAGAAAAGAACCAGTGACAGGACTCGAGGGAACGGCCTAAATCTCCCCCTAAAATCAGGGCAGGTTTAGGTTAGATACTAGAAGTTGTGTCGGGGGAGGTCTTTTGGTTGGCAACTACTCTTCAGACATTTTAGACACTAACACCAAAAATTTTACTTACTCTAGTGACTCATGTTCTTGCTGGAGCATTCATTTATCTCATTGGATGAGACACAAATGTACATTCATCCCACTGTA
The DNA here is from genome assembly GCF_003031625.1 of Empidonax traillii. Taxonomy (NCBI): domain Eukaryota; kingdom Metazoa; phylum Chordata; class Aves; order Passeriformes; family Tyrannidae; genus Empidonax; species Empidonax traillii. The sequence goes on from NW_020955249.1 coordinate 2,328,061, forward strand.
CGAAATGTTGTCACAGTGCCTTTGCTACAGTCAAAGCTCATCAGAATAGGCTTGGTAGCCCTTGCAAGATCTCAAACCTGCCTTTGCTGAACAAGATAAAGTTACTTCAGACCACACAAGATAGTTGCCATCTATATTAAGAAGTTAACTTTGCTTCAGACCATTTCAAGCCATAAAACTCAGTGTGTAACTCAGGGTAATCTTTCTAACAGTGGTTATACAGTTTAATGAGTCAAAACAAAGGACTGATGTCAGCAGAAGAATTTTATCCGCTAGCAGTACTGAAACCAAGGTTTCACTATACACACACAGAGGTTTATGATCAAAGAATAATCCAAGTCATGATTTATTGTTTGCTCTTAGCCTACAAGGTCAAAAATTAGAAGTTATTTATTCTGTGCCCATGGCTAAATACAGAAGTAACACTAAATTACTTTTTTATCAATGAAAACATTCAGATGCTTGATAGCAAGCAACCAGTCTCAGAGTTAAGTTACACTTAAAACTCAGAAAACAAAGACAGTTTTCCTTTTGTTTTTCCAGCTCTATGAATATACCTCAATGTTTCTCTTGGGTGCACCTTTCTAGGTTTACTTATGTAAATAGGTGGATTTGAAAAAAAACCTAAAAACAAACAAAAGAAAGTTGTTAAGTTCTCACAAGCTTAACTTTGAATATCCTACTTTTCTAAGAAAAATATTAGAAATAATTTTTGTAGTTAAATCTGTAATACCCCTTTAATTCTGACCCTTTGAAATATAAAAAAAAAATCTTTACTGAGAGATTGGCTTTAGACAGTAATATCTTTAGACACGATACTGTGAGTTAGACATGGAGTCTAAAGCCACAGACAAATTCTTTTTTTTCTAGATGAATACTTCTGATATTACTAATATAATATTTCTGGGAATATTTCTGCAGTAATAGTCTCTTTTTTCCATATATTAAACAAAGTTACAGACCATGTAACTGCAAGATGTAGATGTCATATGTGAACAGCATGCCCCGTTTAGTGAAAAAAACCTTAAAAATGTAAACATTCACAGCAATTATATTCACTATTAGCCATAACATTAGAGGAGAAAATTAGTCTACTCAGAATTAAATTTGAATGGAGAACAAACTCTTAAGCGAGGCCGTCTGGGTTTGGTTCTTACCCTCTAAAATATCTTCATAAAGTGCATGTACTCCTTCTGGCACAATGACAGCCAAGGCAGTCCCACACAGCAGCCCAGCACCCAGAACAGTCACCAACTTCAATCTCTCCTGCAAGCAAGTACAAAACAAGTATCATCTTTAGGAATGAAAATGCTTTCTTTACTCTCCCTTATTAAGAGAGGTTGGGACAGGAGGTTACTTGTTACATTAGTATTGACAATTTGCAATTAAACTTTAACAACAATACAGAAACATGTTTTTAAAGTATAGCAAAGAATAATAGTTTAATTCATATTTTGGGAGGAATTTCTACGAGATTAAAAACAGACAGAGTTAATCAGTACTTGCTACTATTACTTAGGGTTATCTTCCTGGTTATATTCTAATTTGGGGAAAAAAAAATCTTAGAGACATATCACTCCTCCCAAACTCACTATATTCTGTTTTACCAATAAATTTCCCAGTTCACTTCCCTGTGACAGGCTTAAGTCAAAACCATGTACTAAAATCCAATTACACGAACATCTAATAGACTCCAAAATACAATAGTTTGCAGAGGTCACTTCTCACAATTTCTGTAAGAGCCCCCCTCGTATCACATGTAGCAATCACGGGAGTTTAGGTCCTCACAACAACCGTGTAGCACACATTTTGTGGTAGAGCCATCATCATCATCTCCCATGCTCAATGCTACCAAAATACAAACTTTAACTACTGAGGACCTGGAGACAGAGGTCAGTGCCTGATTAACGGGAAACCACTTGCTGCATACCCTTATTGAGCCATCCATCCTCCTTCATGCATCATAATGACACTAATTGCTCAGTCTCACCAAAATAGGCAACACTTGCACAGAAGAAGTAGGAGAGCGAGCTTTAGGGAGATGCATAGCTAACCTTCTGAAAGCAAGCCGAAAGTGGCCATAAGGAAACAACTGCAGCATTACTGGGGAAAATTCAAATTGTAATACGAAAGAGATGAAAACAACTGTAAAGTTTCCACAAACATGCACCCTATAGTGGCATATATAATAACTATACTTGGTAAATTGTTATACGGTGCCAATCTATATTAAAAGATAACTTGCAACATCCACTTTTCATAGTCATTTTGCAAAAACTTAGTATCTTACCTGGGGGAAAAGAGTATTTTTACCTGCAACACTATAGCTTCTTTTGCATACATACATAAACACAGGGGAAACGTGTCAGAAGTAATACTGATTTATTACAAATGCAAATACAGAGCTCTGCTTGCTTTCACTTGGGCATCTGTGAATTTTAAAGATTCATGAAAATAACACACACTAACAAGTTACTGTTTCAAGATAAGACTCCACCTCCTTTTCAGTACAAAATATTTAGATGTGGCAAATGCAGAAATTTAAAACAGCCTACACAGGCAAAAATAATATAGTTTTATCTAAGAAATCAAATAATTTCGGTCAAACACATTTGCGTGTCTCTTGCTAAAAAACAACAACACCACAGTAAACAGTGCTAAAAATCCATGGGAAAAATCTTAAATTCCTCAAATTAGCAAGCTGTTTCACTACTCAGTATTTATTTTCAGTCTACATAGCACTGAAACTTTCACTGGAACTCATCAAAAAACTCACACCTACTATCACAGATAACACTGCAGGTCTCTGTTATAACACCAAAACATTCAAATTGCTACAATTCTTTTTTTTTTTTTTTTTTTAACTTTTGCATTTATACTACAACCTAAGAAATAGCCTCAAGAACTGGTACAGTGTTGTTTCCAGGCCTAAGTTAGACCAACAGAGTCCTGTAAATTAGGATTAAGCTGAAAGAGTCTATCTGCACACAGAAATAAGGCAAAGCTCGGTTCACTCTGAACCTTTTTACCACCAATGTTTAGTCACACCTGCCTTTGCCAGAGTTTTACACTTTCAAAAATATCCTAATCTAATTACAATAATAGAAACCAGCATGAAATCAGAATGCAAGTAATAGGTTCCGTGGCAAAAAACTCATCTTAAGGAATGTAATAACGTTAATGAATAACTTCAATTTTTTCCCAGCATCTGGGGTATCTTTTGTATAGCACTCACTTTTATTTTCGACTCAAATATTACAAATGGCCAGTGGGAAGAGGCATTTTTACTCACTTGGGCTACCTGCAAAACTTTTTGCAAACTACAGAATGCATAGTCCAACCAGTCACTTCAGTTTGAAATTGTCTTTGTTGCAGAATCTTAAGCAACCATTTTTAACAAAACAATTCTAGCTTCTAATTAGACACTTCCAGGATTAGCTAGAATTTGTATATAATTTGCAGAGATATTCTGCTCCTCTTTTAAACCAGCTTTGCATGCAAACCGTTAAGATAGCCAGTTTAAATCAAGTGTAAAACTGAACTGAGAATTTCTGAGAGCTTAAGATACTACAATAAACCTGACTGTACACATGTGCATTGATGGTAAAATACTGCACACACAAAAGACTAATAAGTACATGATTACTGTTTATGGAGAATTTTGGATCCACAACAGATCTGTATTCCTGCAGCTGCTGGAAGCCTTGAGAGGTTTAGGGGATCACTGATTCAACTACATAAATAAACCACATAAAGACAGATCAAGAACCCTACCTCAAAATAACATTGAATATAAAGTCAGAGAAAACAAGTGCCTATTGAACATATACATGACAAAATGCAAAATTAAATAAAAAAAAGACATTATTAGCATGCAAGACAGTGCTCTCAGCAAATTCACAAGAAAACCCTTCACGGGCTTCAGGGCAGAAGTGAATTTCGAAGAGTGAGATGCTGGAAGCAACAACACTGAAGACACATAAGGGGAGGTCCAGCAAAGCACCAGAGGAAGCACCGGCAAAACAAAACTCTGCTAATGTTTACGTGAAGGCTTCAGAATACATTGTAGGTTCCAATTCATTTAGCTGACTTGTACTGTTCCTGAAATGAACAGCCTTTCCTTCCATGCTGCTCAGGGTCTACTGCTCCCAAAGCCTCCTAGGAATAACGGGACCAAAGGACAGGTGCAACCCCCTCTCTGCCCTGATGGAAGAAAAAGTAACATCTCTTCCAGAACCTTGCTTCCCAAAAGCAGCACTGCTCCCAGGAGAAACGGGAAACCTCTTATAAGAGCACTCTTACTACCTTAAAACAACTAAACTTTCACTACACCATACCTCTAAACAACCACCATCACTTACAAAGAGAAAAACCCCTCGGGCACCAGAGGGTAGTAGGAGACTTTCAGAGACAATTGTTATCACCTCAATGACCAAATATGCTTAATGATGAACTCCTGTACTGCTTGGAAACTCACCCAATCTATGAAAATTTTTCCAAAAGAATGCTTTAAGTTACCAGGGGTAGTAACTTCAACTTCTATTGTGATCAAAAAGCTAAGACTTAATTTTCAGCAAGCTATGAACAAAATTGTCAGTCAAAGCTTTCTGATAACATTCTTGGAATCATTTTTGAAAGCCTTAATTTGAATAGCCCATAGGCACATAAGAAGAGATAATCTCTGACTTCAGCACTTCCTCACACGAGCTTCTAAGAATAACCAAGTCCAGCTCCTATTCATGTTCTTCCATGCTGAGACTTTGCTTCACGTGTAGCAGAGATGCTCGACTCAAAAAAATCTGGCATGTTTAAATGGTTTTTATACACTGTGAAAACAGCATAATTTTAGACAGCGACTTTGAATGAAAATTAAAATCGCACTCAGAACTTCCTTAAAAACCTTTTAAGGTTACAGCATGGCCCCTAACAGAGTTGCCGTACTTCCAAAGGGACAGCGCTAACTCCTACTGGGAGATCCTCCCATCTGGTTTCTCCCTTAGCAACCAACGAGCAGTTCGGCGGAGCCGTCTTACCTCGGAGAAATTAACTGCCAAGGGGATAATTCCTGCCACATAGCAGGCAACCAGCATGGCCAGGGACAGCAGGCAGATGGAGGGGAAGTCATCCATTTCGCCGCTTTCTGTGCGGTCCCCTGAAGTGAAATTCAACAGCAACTTTTCCGCCTCGCCTCGCAGGCCTTAGCCCGTGCACACACCCAGCTCCCAGGAGAGGCGCTCAGCCATGTCTCTGTCGCCCGGCGCCCACGGCCGGCGATGGCCCCAGCCGGGGATGAGCGGGGAGCCCCGCCAAGGCCGGGGGGCGGCTCTGCCCCCGGCGGGCAGGCCCGGCCCTCACCTGAGCCAGCGGGACCCTCCCCCGCACCGCACCGCACCGCACCGCACCGCGCCGCTCTCAGGGCAGGCGGGGGAACAGCGAGCACCCAGGGGGCTCCGCACGGCGGGGCCGAGGGGACGCTTCGGGACCGAAATGCCGCCCCACCCCCGCTGCCCGAGTGGCACCGCCGAACTTCCCCTTCCGGGCCGCGCCCTACCGGCCGGCGCGCTGCCCGGACCCAAGATGGTGGGCGAGGCGGCGGCTGGCGGGGAACCCTGACCCTCACCAAAGATGGCCGCGCCACGCCACGCCCCCGCCGGCCGTGTGGGCGCGTGCGCGAGCGGCGCTGTGGCGCGGGCGGCTCTGTGGTGGCGGCCGTTGGCGCTTCCGGCGGGCGCGGGGGCCTGTGGGGGATCGGCGCGCGCCACTGGTGTCTGGCGTGCTGAGGGAGCGGAGCCGCCATGGTGAGAGCGGAGCGGGACCCACGGGCGGGACGGGACCCGCCGCGCCGCACAGGCTGCGCTCCCCTCCGCTACCCTCTCTCCCCAGTGGGGGCCGCGGCCGGGAAGGCTGGGGCTGGCGGGGCGGGCCCGGGCGGGCGGCAGCACTTTTTGGCGGGGCAGGGCCGGGCGAGGCGGGGGCACAAAGGCGGCGGCGGCGGTGGTGGTGGCGGCGGCGCTCGTGGAGGGGCGGACGGGGCCTCCTGCCTCCCCCCGGCAGCTCAGACCCCTTGTCGGGGCGCTGCTGGAAGCGCGGCGCTTTCCCTCCAGTCTCGCCCGTCGAGCGAGTCTGCCTTAAATGGCTGATTGGCGCTTTCCGTGCTGCTGTCCCTGCTCCTCCCCTTCGCTCGGAGAAGGGAAAGGCGGGAGCGTGCGTTGGTGGGCTATGGGAATGGCACGCTGAAGCTCGAAGGCCTCCCTGTTATCGTGGTTTGTTGCTTTCACCGAATGAATTAGGATACGGTGCGGCAAGTTATTGCCTCACGGGGGGAGGAAGCTGCCTCTGGGTCTGCTGCGAAGCTCCGCATCTGCCTGGCACTTGATCGAAGCAGTTTGCTTCGGCCAGGTATTTAGGTGTCTGCAGTGTGCTACTGCTAGTTGTATCACTGCACATCTTACCCTTGCAATCAGTGTTTATCTTCCTTTTTCATTTTTTGGGGGGCTTTTTTTTTTCTTTATTGTCTAATATTAGACTACAATTGGTGGAAGCCTCTTTGCACACATGCTGCCTAGCGTTTAAGTCCTTCTAGTTTGGCTGTTGGCCCTGCCTTAACCATTTTTACAGGGTTCTGCCTTGGGTAACAAAAATAACTTGTAAAGTTCTCTCTAGAAGTTCAAAATTGGTATAATACAAACATACGGTGCCTCATTATGTGCCCTGCTTAACAGCCAGTACACCTATGCTTTTGAAGAAAATGCAGGGAAATCCAACATGTCCCTTGGGCCCATACTGGGCTTCTGCAGATAACGTGGTGCCAATGCAGGAAGGTTTATGGATCTTCCCTTGTTTTGGTTTTGTGTCAGTGAGGCATGTGGGGTGGGTAATAATAGTTGGAGGAAACTTCCATCAGGCTTCTGAACTTGTCGGTTTTTTGTGACTACGTGGTAGGGCAGGACCAGCAATTTTATCGAAACAGTTTCCTTTTTTTGTCCCTTAAGGTAAAATAACATGAAGATCCCAAAGAAATGCTTGAAAAGCATTAATTCTACGATGCAGATGGTCCCAATGGCATTAATTTTAATATTTTCCAGGACAGTCTCTGAAATGGATATTGTATAGTGTCTGAAGTGATAAACAGCTTAAAGTCAGAAGCCCAAATAATTTCTACTATGAAGTTCTGAAAGAACTGGCTTACATGTCTGGCTCACTGTTTTTTTTTAAGTTTTTTAATCTGATGATTTGGATAATTTCAGAATATATACATAAACTTAATGCTCCTCAGTGACCAGCTAATTAAAATGATAGTGCAGGAAAAATTACTTGGACTCCCTGACAAGACAAGTATGTTCATTACAGTGCACTTAGAAACAGCCAGATACCGGCCTCCTTGGGGAATTCCTTTCAAATCCAGCATCCTCTGGCATACACAAGAGTGGACTTAAATTATCTAGTCTCCTTTGTATGATTCTTGTTACAGTGTGTAGCTCTCAATTCCCCTCTTTTGCCACTTCTGATCAGAAGTCTTGCTGCTTCTTTTACTCTGTGTAACTTTTTCCTGGACTTCTGCAACTCCTGTGTTATTTGAGACAGAATTTAAAGAACTGAAAACTGTCTATTCCAAGCATGGGAACACTGTCAGTCACGGGACAAGAATTTATCCTGTTTTCTTCTTACATGTTTCTTGTAAATCCTAGTATTTGCCATTTCTCTTTTCTGTCATAACATTTGATGAACACTGAACTGGTGTCTTCACTGATGCCCAAAGTATGGTTCAGGATTTTTCTGTCAGAAGCTGATTAATTTAAGCCAAATAATATGTCTTACTCTGCAGTTGCCTCTTAGTTGTGTGGTCACTTCACATATTAGCACTGAAAATGTTGGATCCAATTAGCAGCACTGGAAATGGCCATTTTTGCAGCGTGCTTGCAAACTTTCTGTGCTATGCAACCTCTTAATTAGATCACAGATTGCGTACACTTCAAAAATTGCTCACTCTTTGCTCAACTTACTTGCTGTAGCTAAGTGAAGAATGTTATGGAAATAATGGAAGCCACAGAGTGTACAATCATCTAAGTCTTCCCTGCAGAAGAACAAGCTTATGGACTCCAACATTTACAGCAGTTTTCTGTGCCATAATTACTGTTTCAGTAAACTCATTGAAGTCTGAAAACCCAGTACATCTGTTTTGCAGGAAATAATCTTGAATACTAGGTGCAGATTTGTTGTATAATTTGTGTTCCCTTGAAATTAAATTAATAACTCAAAATAGCTATTGTTGTTAAAATCTTTATGGTGAGATTGACGACGTGGTTAAGTTGGATCCCCTCCTTGCACTTTAATTGGGGCATTTGAAATCTTACTAACAGCTTGCATTTGGAATAAAATAAGTAAATGCACTAATGCCATAGCTTTTATACATTGACTTTATTGCTTTGCATTTGTGTCTAATTAGAAACTACTACTTCTATGGTATCTTTTTCCAACACAGTAGCTGCTTTACTGGTGATTTTACGCATTTTAAAATTCTGTACGGATTGATAGGACTGATTGGAAACACAAGTTAACGCGGCTTATATGAATAGTAAATGCTGTTCGGAAAATGTGTCTTTGATTGCTAGTTCACTATTTTAATATTATGCTGCTTTTTGGTGCTTCCTTCAGATAAATTAATTAAATCAAACAAAAAATCATTCAAATTGTGCAAGTAACCTGTTTTCTTGGTGTTTTGTTTTTCAGTCTCACACAATTCTACTTGTCCAGCCTACCAAGAGGCCAGAAGGCAGAACATATGCTGATTATGAATCGGTGAATGAGTGCATGGAAGGTGGGTGAAGTCATGGGGTTTAAGAACCAGTTTTTAACTACCAATTTTAACATACCGCCAAAATTAGTAAGAAAATAAGTTGCTCTTCATGTTTTTCAAAGGTAATTCACAAAAAAAATAATTGGAAAAGTGTCTCATGCTTTTAGTTTTCTAATGTTCTAGCAAATGAAAAACTAGTTGTAATTTGTTCTAGAGCTACCTTTTTGTATTCAGTATCTGTTTTTGATTTAACTAGATAAAGCCACATTCAGTTTGTGAGAATATACGCAATATTCTTGGCGGGGCCATGCAGCAGACCTGCTTGAGTACATTTTATTGCAGGATCAGCACCTAATTCTCACTAATCTCTGTGGTAGCACTGTAAAGGGAAGATTACTACTAGATATAATATATTAAATAAAAGATTGTGTGCAGTTGATACCTAATTTACAGCCTCTTGGTGTGTGTGCCAGGGTAAAGAACCTTTAGTACTTTGAGTCACCTAATGAGCTTGGAAAGAAGTGTGACATACCAGAGCTGTAGTTAACGTTAATGTCCCAGGAAGTTTTGCAAGGCAAACAAAAGCATAATAAAGACCATGTAAAGCTGCTATGCTCACTTTAATATTACATTCTTCTCAAATATAACTGAACTATTTGTGGGCGACCTTAAATAAGTAAAACTGATTTAAATTAACTAAAACTATTTAGGCTTGTGCTGTCACTCTTACCTCAGTAGCCTTGTTTGACTCTGTATTCAACAATGATCATTCTTATGAGTTCTTCTATTTCTCAGGTGTTTGTACAGTAGGAATATATGTTGTAATTGCTGTCTTAAAATTACTAGAAGGAGTTCTAGGTGTCCATTGGAGCTTACTGCATGGAAAGGTACACAGTTGACAGAACCAAAACTTTTTTCCCTACGTGACGAAAACTCTTCTTTCTATGCCTCTTACCTGATTTTCAGTGCAAATAGCTAGAGCAAAAGAATTTCAACTCTGCAAAGTCTTGAGTATGTCTCTTTTATGGGAGTCATCTCTAAACTTTCATTATATTTGTGGATCAGTAGTTGTAGAAGTTTCAGCAAATACAGTTTTTAACATTGGGTTGTTAATCTTGTTTCTCTGCAGGAGTCTGTAAAATGTATGAAGAACATCTGAAGAGAATGAATCCCAACAGTCCATCCATTACATACGATATCAGCCAATTGTTTGACTTCATTGATGACTTGGCAGACCTCAGCTGTCTTGTGTAAGTTCAGTTGTACAGATCTATTTCACTGACTCAGGGAAGTCACAAGTCTTCGTCTAAACTCTTACATGTTCTATCTGAGTGTTTTTTGCAATAACTGTAGTGCAGCAAAATTGTAGCTGCCATAACATGTTGCCCATTTCAATTAACTGCATTGAAATCTCTAAGGAGGGCTTAGAAAATGACAATTCCAGTTGGATTTTAGTCTTACTGAAGCTCACAGCATTTCAGATACTGAAATCCAACAGTTTAGTACAGCTGCTTATTTTATTACGGCTAGAATCTATTTAAATTGGGGCTGTATGTGCCTTTGTGCTGTTGGTCCAATTCCTAAGGAGGCAGAATAGTTACAGAACTTTTTCCAGCTGAGGGCAGTAGTAGTGGTACAGTAGAAGTCTACACAAGTGCATTGCAGCCAGCTGTTTATTTTAAGCAAGATACAGTGAGATAGAAGTTTCTGTAAATGCTAATGCAGTGATTGAGGAACAGATGAATCCTCTAGAGACCCCTAGCTAATTGTTTATATGCTCTTGTGAAAACATTATCTCCAGTTCTCATTTGTGTGTCAGAGTTGTGGGCAAGCAAAGATGATCTTGTGTACTTTCCATACTGACTGTACCGTGAAATCAAATGGTAAATTTCACTCTCCAGAACAAAACTTACTGTTAGGTTGAGTACTTTCCATACCATAAATTTTTACGGTTTGTTATGATAGTGGTATCAACTTTGCAGAAATTCTGTAGGAATAAGGATACAAATCTCATATTTAAGTAACAAAAGACATAGCATTAGGCCTTTGAATCTCAGAATTCCAGAAAATTTTTAAGCCAGTGAGTTTCTGGCTAGACATTCCTGCAGCTGTACTGCTGTGGCTGAAATCCTGGTGCAAGTATTTGTGTAGCTGCACAGTGAACAGACTTTGCCAGTTAATTCCAGTTAAAAATAAATAATTATTTTAAAACCCTGAGCATCAGATTGTTTTCCTTTGTTATCTGATGTACAGTACAGAATCTGTTACTGATACTGACTTATTACAAATGCCATTTGCTAAAGTTTTCAGTAGAATAAGTAAAATGGGTTTACAGGTTCTGCAGAGTTAGCTTGACCCTAGACATTCTGCCACCTTTGATTATCAGGGGTCATATTGCCGGGCTGATGCAAGTTTTGAAAACCACAGTTTATCCAACAGACTGAAGCTTGCCAATTGCTTTAGGAGGTAGCAACTGTTCTCTAGCACAGTCTTGTGCTTTTGTTAATAAGGCTTGTAAACTCAGTGTCATGCCAAATTCTACTTCAGCTTTTAGTTTTCCACCAGATGGCACATGTATCACGAGGTGTATCAGGCATGTCCTGTGTTCATGGAGATGCCTGAAGTACTTGCAGTCTGGTCTTGTGATATAGCACTGGGAATGGATTGGGGGGTGGGGGATAGAAACCAGTAACTTTTAACTAACATTTCTTACACTGCACAAGAACTACTGCTGTATCAACATATACTGAAACTCTTTCTGTGGCCCTGAACAAGTCATGCTGGGGTTTAAATAACAAGGCTTTTCTAGAAACAGTGTGCTTAGGGTGTTTCCCTTAGGTAAGAACTGTAAATTGTTCTGGGTTAACTGGGTTAAATTCAGATTTTTGCTTGGTTTCTTACCAGTGACCTTTCTTACCTGGTCAGAAATATGTATACCAAAATTTAAAGTCTGACTAGGACTTTAGTAGTTCTTGAAGTATTTACTGAAAGTACCATCTTCATGAACAAAATATTCAGCTTTAATGACTGAAGGAGAAAGAAGGGCATGAATCTACAGAGATAACTTCATGCAATTTGCTTTCATTTTTCAGTCTCATTCTGCTTCAATTCAACAGTGTCCTGAGTACCTGAATTCTCTGGCCCCTGCTGGTATTGCTAGGGAACTGCTTTTATCAACTACCCCTGAGCAGCAAAGAAAACACATCTGTGGGTTCTTGTTTCAGTTTGCTTTTTATGAAGTGTCCTTGTTAGATGAAAGCTTGTCCTCACTGCCAACTGGCAGGAATCCTTTGTCATCCATCTCTGAGTCTACCTTTGCTCCTGGAAAATTTTAGGTTTATAAATTTTCAGGAAATTCCAGACAGAAGTTTAACACTCGCAAACTTAAATAAATGCTTGAAGGAGTGTAGAAGAAGTGTTTGGCTCATTAGATCGTTCCCTGGTAGAACTATTCTTCATTCTGAGCTCTAGAATACTAAGATTCTCCATTAGTTGTCTCCCATTAAGTAATTGTCTTCATGAATTAAAATGTGATGCACTGTGATCCAGTCACTCAGTAATCCTTGGAACATGTAGTTTTATTTCAGGGTCAGACTGACCTGCTGGGTAACTTTTTTAGGGAATAGGATAAATCCATTTGATAAGTGGCAATTCCCATCTACTTCTGATATTAGTTATGATCTGTACACAACTTTCTGCTTCATACACTTGAGGACACTTAATTGTTTGTGAAGTTCTTCTGGTAAATGTACTGCAGTGCAGATTAACATTCATCCTTTTCTTCTTTCTAGTTACCGTGCTGACACTCAGACATACCAACCGTACAATAAAGACTGGATAAAGGAGAAGATCTACGTCCTCCTTCGCAGGCAGGCCCAGCAAGCAAGCAAATAATGGGGGCACCATCATCACCTGGGCTTGGGGGAGGGCTTGGACAACAGGTGTGTACAGAGTGTAGTAGTGAACGTTTTGTATTATAGTCATCCTGTTGCCATCTTGATAACTTCTTTAGTCAGGGCTGAATGTATTGTTAGAGATACAAGGATTTTGTTGGGTTTGTCCTTTTTTTTCAGTGTAAATGGAGAAGAAAGTACATCATCTTCTGCAGAGATTTAATTTGGGTTTTTTTCCTCCAGCTAGCTAATGTTCCTACTTTATTTGAACCCTTGGGGCTGTTCACATTGTACTTCACCACATTTGCTGTATATGCCCTTCTGTGGGTTTTCCAACATTCAGTTATGTCCTTGAGATGGTCCTAATGGGAAATAAAACTACCCTTTGGTTAAATTTGAGTGCTGAATGTTACAGATTTTGCCGAAAACCACTAATATTTTTTTTCCCTATTATCCAAGGAATAGGGTTGAAAGGTTACGTGGACTGAACCAACAGTTTGCTGTATTACAGAACAGCTCAAATTCTGGCCTAGTCATGATACTGTCATCCCTGGGGATTTTGGGAAACACAGCAGCCCTCTTGCACTCTACACTTGATGTTTATATGAGACATTTGTATTCAGGCTCTGGGATAGGTGATGGATAAGAGCAGGCTGAATGTATCGCATCACAGAATTAGTCTGCTCACAACTTTCCCCTGATAAGGGATAAGGATTTAGCTTTCATGAAAATAGCTTCATTTAAGTGATAAGTAATAGCTGTTGAAGACTGGGAATCAAATTATTGAAGAGACACAAAGTCTTAAAAAGATACTTGGGAGGAGGTGTTAAACTTTTCTCTCAACACAAATGCAGGTTGAAGATTAGACCTACTAACTCTAGAATTATAGTGACCAGGAATAAATTCAATCTGCTAACATCAAAACATGCTTCCTTTTATAATAAATAGTGATTTTCAAAATGTAGTAAGTCAGAAGTATATTAATCCATTGATGGTTACTTAAATCTGTAAATACTTTGGCATGGAAGTTTTATATCTAGCTTGACACAGTAAGTAATACCTAAAAAATTCGCTATTGCCCCTAGAGTAGCATTCTGGTTTAATATAAACAGTGTTATTTTAACAGCTTGCATAGCTTATCCTCCTGGATAGCACATAGTAGAATAACATGTCTTTCCTAGCATATTTAACTTTTTTTTTTTTTTTTGGTAAAAATTCCAATATTCTCATGGTGGATTATTCAAGGAGCTAAATTTTGCAGTCTTTGACTGCAAAGACTGCAATTAAGCCAAATAAACATCCCTTGACAGTACCTATCATATTTAAAATAGTGATTTAATATTTTCCTCATTTTGTGAACTTGTTTTCAGTTCAAGGAAAAGCAGCAATTTGTGCTCTTTCCTTATTGTGAAATGTGCAAGGAGCATGCTGAATCCCTAGTAATCAGGAACTAGAACACAAAATAGCTCTTCCTTCAAACGTAACCTAAACTTGGTCTGATTAAAAAATATCTTCCTTGAGTTTGTTTCTAGTGTAGTAACTGCAAACTAAGACCAGTAAACTAGTATAAAATACAAATTTCTTATGTTAGAGCAGAAAATAGGAAGAAGGTACTTCAAAGCAGGTGGTAATAAACCTTTTTGCTTTTTGAAAGGGACTTAGTGAAGGTACGTTTTTTAGAAAGTAGAAGGTAAAGAGGCTTTAACTTCAAGGTTAATTCACTTTGTTTTTTTTAGCAGACAAACTTCTGTGGTCATCTCAGTAACTGAAGTTTTCACAGAATTGGAAAATGCAAGTAAATGTTCCTTTTATAACTCTGGAGCCAGACTTGGCCTTCTGCTGATAAAAAAGTATTGTCTGTAAGCCATTTTAAGACAAGGCACGTGGGCATCACCTTTTTCCCCCTTGTCACCCAGCTACAAGGCTTTTTTTCTTTTCTGAAATAAGCTATTAGTTAAAACTCTCTATGCATAGTTTTTGAGCTGATGTTCTCCACAGTCCTTTAGAGTTGCGCTTTACTTGATAAACTATTCATGAAACATCATGATTTGTTGCTTAACTGAGCAGCTGACCAACTACAATTAAAGGAAGAAAAAACGCTGCAGCGTCTACATGATGAGCAATTAGCTAGAGAGAAGAATCTGGAAAGTTGTCTCCAACTAATCACTGCCTTCAGAAATACAGTGAAGAGGGTTATGAACCCTTGGAAACTTATTACATGCCAGTAGGCTGCCACTCTAGTGAGGTAGTCTGCTCTACAGGCCAGGTAAAAAATGACTCTCCAGTTTGCTTGGCTCCTACTGAGTAAGGGATGACAGCAGGGCATTTACTACTTTTTGCAGTTTCACCTCTCCTTAGAGGCATCAGACAGCACTTTGATATTGATCATTTGCCCAAGTTCAGCTAACTTTAAAAGTAAGGCTCAGCAGCAGCATTTTGCAAGTAAAGCCATAAAAAACTGCACGATTACATAAAGGATGTCAGAAAAGAATCTGCCATCCCATGCGTGCTTTGCCTGCAGCTAATTGTCTTTTGTTTCTTGCATAAGGATAGGCACAAGTAGCAGTGCTGGTCATGCCTGCCACAGTGTGGGAGTAAATGATAAAGGAAATTATATTTGCTGTTTCTGCAGGAGAGTGGTACAGTATTGTAAAACAGGGATAAAGAATGGAGTTCAGAGACCTAGTATTTCCAAGTGTGGAAATACTTAAAGGCAAGTTCATTAAGCAAGCCTAGCCTCAAGCCAAGGAGATGTATGAGCCCTCATCCATTTGCCAGGAGTGCAGAGGTGCTTGCCTGACTTCTGCTTGTCTTGTGGAGCCCCGAACCATGCTGCTTCTTTGCTTATCGTGGAATAGGGAAGTCCTCCCACAGTCTCTGGACTGCCTGTTACGGATTTCAAGTTGACACATGACTGGAACAGTACAACTAATTTCTTAGCATGGCTGCTCACTGAATAGTAGGGTGAAGTTCTGTGTGATGGCTGAGCTGATCTAGCAGTTCCCTGCTGTTGAAAGGCATAATGTTGCTTCATGCTATGTACGAGAGACACTGGGTCTTGTGGGGAAGGGGAGAACAGGACTGCCAATCATCACTGACAAGCAAAGTAGCTGGTCACTTAAAAACCAAAAAAACAAGATCTCTCTCTTATAGGTATCCCATTCTACATCCTCCTTCAGTATGCTGAAGGGGAACTGTGAAAAGCAAAAGTGAGTTTGTATTCCTGCTTTGATGGTAAATAAGCTAGATACTTAAAATACTTGTCTACTGTTATTTCCATGATCATGTTCTTTTAAAATAGACTGAAATCTTGACAGCCATCACAACGCACCGTAAGCTGGGCAGGAAAGTAGTGGCATCCCCATTGTTAGATCTGTTGGCTCTTGTGCTTAACACTGCTGTCACGTACAGAGGAGAAAAGCTAAGTAGTAGCCAAGACCACCTTGTTATCCTTATTAGTAACTAATAAACCTCTTTACAGCAAGAGGAGCCTTAACTACCCACAGTATTTTCTAGGTTGAAAGAACCACCAGATTCTTCACTTACATTAGAAAAGGTTAAGAAAGTTGCAGATTTGCTGGTTGTGATCCCATTACTGTATGCCAAGCAATTTGTGCTATTTTGTGATGCACTGCTCCAGCTGCTTTGCTTTAGAGTATATAAACAGTTACATAAATTTGCAATCCCCACTGAGTAAGGGCCTGATTGTACTGAAACTCAGCTACGTTGAAAACTCAAACAATCCATCAAGAACAGTAATGAACAGTAAAATCGAGGGTAGCTGGGTTACAAGCACAGAGTAATTTCAAGCTCCTGCTTTTGACTGCTATGAAGCTGTTAAGTGTCTTCTGGACCCTGGTGAGCATTCAAACAAATTGTTTTACTATTATCATAGGTTGGGGGGAGCAGGGAGTATTTGGGGGATCAGGGAGCATAATTTAGCAATTCTCCAGCATGAGACAGGCTATGGATGAGGCTGGAGATCCTCAGCATCTTTCTCAGCCTCACTGAGCATCTGAGCTACTTGCCTTAGGTACCCACTTGCCTCTGAAGTCCAGAACTGTTGACTTCAGCTTTTGTCTCAAGGTAAAATGATAAATAACTTGTACTAGCTGTACATAAACTGCAAGAGTAAATCTGTTGAAATAGAAAATTATTTTACACCTCTATAATATTAGTCAATTCTGTCAGGTTTTCTACACTGAATGTATTGTCTGTTATAATGTTACTTAGTGTTGGCCACATATAATGTACCGTTCATGGCAATAGCAAGGGAATTAATCTGCCACTGAAATTCAGTGAATGGAGGTGTTTGGGTTTGCGTAGTGCAAGGCAGCTCTCTATTCTCATCTATTAATAAATGCTTTTTCCTTACTGTGTCTGAAAGGGATTAAAGTAAGACCTGTCTGGATTTGTTATAGGAAAACAATGGATTCTAGCAATTAGTTTTCTGTAATCTGAATGATGTCTGTAGGAACAGTTTATCTGAATGAAGCTCCAATTCATAGGTTTTATTCCAACTATTTGTGCTGAGTTTGCACTGACATGCAGGTAAAACTTGCATGCTCCATATGCCATTCGTGGTGGAGCATTAGCGAGGGTTTTGTTGTCAGTTCTGTACACACCCTAGTTGATCTGGTGCTGCACCCCTCGCAGGGTCTCCATAGTCCTCCCAGCTAAGACTGTTACTACGGACTGTTGCCTTAGCATCAGCCATCAGTGACACACATACACAGCTTCTGGAACTCTGTAGCTGCTGCATGCCTTGTGTTTGTGCCAGGTAAGTCAATAAGACCAAAAGAAGTGAAAAATTTGGCTGTGTAGTTAGAGGCTGTGTTTCTGGACTCTACCACTGACTAAATACAGCATTTATACAGCCCAGATCCCTAGTGCACCTGTGCTTCCATCTAGTGTATTTAATTCCTGATTCTGCATTGCTTCATTAACTGCGCAGGAAACAGGCTCCTAAATTTAATTTATTATCCTCTTAGTTACCTAGGGGATTGGGTTTCACACACAGTTAACACAAACCTCTTGCCCTGAGAGTCTGGGGAATATCTCTCCTTGGATATGTTCAAAAGCTGACTGGACACAGCAATCTGATCTGGTTAGACCCACCCTGAGCAGGATTTGACTAGATGACTTCTGGAGCTTTTCTCCAACCTAAATTATCTGCCATTCTATTGGAGTCACTATTGAAGCATCCCATATAATGAAAAATGGGAAATCTAAGCTTTGGGTTTCTATTCTGACCAGTTTCATGCAGGCACTTGAACTCAGTGTTCCCTGGGCCACCTAGAACAGTGCTGAAAACGGCAGGACATCAAGTATCCATGAGTGGATTTAGGTGACACAAGAATAATATTCGCTAGGCTACAGAAAGTGCAGCTGCTCCTCAGTGATAAAGGCAGAGTGCAGAACAGTCAGATTTGATTCTGTTCTGATACTCTCTTTGTATGAATGAAGGTTCACATGGGACACTGACAATAATGCGTTGTCACAGAGGTTTAGTCCCTGGAGGTCATCAGACTTGCCACCCAGATGCAACCCTCCACACTCCCCCCTCTTTCCAGCCCTCAATAAATTAAAAAAAAAAAAAATCAGTGTAAGAGAGAAAAGGCCTCAGGACTCTGTAATACACTGCTAGGGAAAGCTGAAGGACATTGCAAAATACCCGGAGAAAGTAAGAAGCAGACCACGTGTGGCAATGAAGAAGAAAAACAATCACACCTCTGCCTCCACCTCAGTCTCCTGCAAATCTCACTGGAGACAAAGGCATCCTAATGCAGTACCCAGTAAGGTACTTGCAGGGGAAAGAGGAAAATCAATGCTGCTAGGACTAGACATAAATCTTGTTCCAAATTTCGTTTTTAGTTATGCCTGCTCTCAGGCTTGGAGCAGGACGGAAGTGGAGGCAGAGAGAATCTCTATCTCTCAGCACATTAACTTGGTCTCTGAGGTAATTCTTAGCCTGTACATCTATTCCACTGGAATGTAGTAGAAGCACTAACCAGGGTGTAGCAAGCTGAGTCAGCGTCCAAGTCTTCTCTTCAAAGAAGTGCATTTCTCAAATCCAGAATTGTTTCTTCTCCATTCTCATAATCTGTAGAAGTTTAGCCAGTGCCAAAACAATGCTGCTTTCCTTGCCTGGTTTGTAATGCTCTTCTAGAACACACTTCTCAGCTCACTAGTATCCTTCTAGATTCTAGGTCAAGTGAGTTTAATTTCAATTTCTATCCACTTTATGTTTGTTTCCTGCTCATCATAGCAGTTTTCTGCAGGTTTTCCTGTCTAAGTTTGTCTTTGATTGAACATAGTTCAATGAAACAACTGCACCTGCAGCTCTAAATGAAGATTACCAGTCTTTCGTACTGTGATAATGATATCTCCTTACTCTTAATCAGAAATAAATCCTTTATTGCCTCCTAAAATGGCATGTGGGGTTTTTTTGTGTTTACAACACAATTGTTTGTTGATCACTCTATTCCTTGCCTCTATGATCTCCAAGTAAAAGCATTCGTTATTTGTACAAATTGAAATAACTTCAGCTAGAAAGCTTGAGAAAGAAACACATGGGAATAACCAAGTATTTGATCTTAATGAGGACACTCACCCTGGATATTCCAGGGAACTAAAAGCCTGTCTGAAATAAGCAGAGCAGGAGCTACGTTAACCAAAAAACTGTGTTGCTCTGCTTCTTGGCAGAAAGGCACCAAATCAGGTCAGCTGTAGCTCCAGGAGGTATATAGGTACCTCCCTCCATCTTCTAATTAATGGACTAAACGTTTTGTTAGCACGTTGTATAACCTAGGCAGCTCCCTACTCAGCATGCTGGCTCCACTGTCTGTCCCACTCCTCAGACCCCACTCTTCCTTGGTGCAGGATGCGTAGGCAGCTCACTTAGAGGCCCAGATTCCTCTTGTAGGGGAATAGAAGCCAGTAGAATTTTTGTCAGCCTCCACCTGCCCCCAAAGACACCTCAAATGAAACATTTTAAGCTTTCTAAATCCAGCTTCTCTGTTTAAACTGTTCCTGTAGAAAATTCATTACTACTTCCAGGCATGCTGTCTTTAAAAGTTAGACATCATGTAAATCTAGTTGCAGGTAGAATGGAGGTCCAGCCTCGAAGGTATTTGATGCCTAATTCAGATTGAAAAAAACTACCTATGTGACTTGCCTAGACTCTCTTTTGGTAATGTAATGTAAGAGTAAAATGCAAGTCCCAGCCCAATACCAGCTCAACACTTTGGTCCAGCTGCCCCTTTCCCTCCTCACACATGCACTGACCTACCTGGTATCTCCTGCCCTACCTTCCATCAAAAAATGACTCTCACCCTAACTAAGCAGTGCTAATTAGTTAATGCAGAGGATCCTCAGAGAATTGAAACACACCCTCTTCCTATTTACTTATAAAAAGAAACGCATCATGGCTGTTAAATCCAAGGATAGCAGCACTGGCTGAGGGTGTCAATGCATCAGAAGTTACTGAGGGCCCTGAGAGTGTTTTGGGAGAGCAGCACCATGCAATCGCCCTGTTCTCACATTTTTCCTTAGATACTTGGTGTGTGTCACTGAGGGAACCAGGCAAACGGGCTGTGTAGCACTTGTATCTGACCAGATGCACATAAGCACTCTGGTACTGGGGGTTGTGTCGTATTTCTTTTACGTATCATCTTCCACAAATGTTTTGTAGGGAAGATCAAAGTGTCTGTGCAGACCTAAGGTAGGTAAGGAGTTGCAATATGCAGTGTTGTTCTCCATGTATTTTGTACGTATTTTCCTCGTTTCTGTGAGTTTGGTGTTTTGGGTATGAGTGTAATGGAAAGGAGAGAACTGGAGATGGTGTAACTCTAGCTGATGTAGTTACTCTTTAGGAGCTGCTTACTCATGAACTTCATGAAGACTCAGAAAATACTTGCCCCAAGAATGCAACTTGTACTACAAATTAGTTGAAATACCTACTTCATGGCACTGGGTGGTTTATAAAGTCACTCTTAACATGGCAGATAACTTTTTTTTGTAAACTTAAATGTAATTAATAATACTGATTTAGCCATATCCACGCTTCTTTGAAATCTAATACTTCAGCACTCTTGCAATTACTTCTCCAGATGAGTTCTAGGGGCCTTGGCAATTGCTTGTTGCTGCTATTTTGATCCTATGCCCTAGGAGTATAAACTTAGTTATAGAAACTCCGAGTCCATTTAATGAACTACATGAATCAGAGACTGCAATAAAGCCCAATTAGAAATGAGTGCACAGGGAATATTGATCTCCTTAAAAGCTTTTACAGCTTTGAGGATCTGCTTGGTCACTCGTTGCTGCAGCAGGCACCGAGCCTTCCCTGCCACTTCCCTTTCATTAGCTTGCTGGGATTATGGTCAGATTAAGAAGCGATTGAACAGATCAGGTGGTGGGGACCCTGGGGTATGAGGGAGAGCCTCCAAGTAACCCTTCTCACACGTGCTCACAGTCCTCCAGGTCAGGTTTTATTACTATTTAATTCAGAGGAAATTCCTACAGCAGTGCTTGCTTTTCCTATGAGCAACACCAAAAAACCCCTTTGAGATTTTATGATCTTTTTTAATAACGAACATGGTATCTGGAGGCACTGAGGTCACAGAGGTCATAGATGATAGCATTACCATGCACAGCACACCCATCAAAGGGTCCCATGAACTCCACTCACTTGAGACCTTCAGCCTTGTTTGCAGTATATTACAGAATAAGAACCCCTGTGTTAATAAAACACATATTATTCAAATAAGACATTTGAATAAGAACTTTAGAAAGTATCTGTGGCATCCTAGCCAAAACATAGCACTCAAAGTCAGATGATTTCAGATTCTTTTCCAGCTGTACCCCAGACAACATATGGTGTCCAAAAGCCCAGATCCAAGGGGTGTAGGTGCAATGTGAATTGTTAGATCTCACACTGGAATCCAAAAAGCCTCTGTTAAACTGTTATCCAAAGCTGGATTCACCTCAAATATGCACATCTCAGTCTTCACAATTCAGGATCTGCTTCAAGACCTATCCAGAAGCGTTTTAGTCTCAGTTGTGTTGAGGCACCTCTGAGAGTAAGTACTAAGGGAACTCATAAACAAGGTGTTCCTCCACTTTCCTTGACTGGATAAGCCTTCTCAAAACACGGCCATTGAAAATAAATGGAAAAATAAGAGTCACTGCTTTCTCTATTTCACCAAACTCTAAAGGCTTGTCTGGGGCTGGCAGGAAGGGATTACAGGCAAAAATACTGTCTTATGGTGAGGCTCTTTTGAAATCCTTGGTATGGAATATCTGAGGATGGCCTGCACCAGAGTGAAAGAGTAATTATAGTTTTCTAGTAGCAGCTGGGGTATTTGCAGGAAGATCCTGTGTTCCAGGCACTGCTCCAAAGGCTGTTTATGAGCTTGAAATTAAATGGTTACTGAATAAAAATGCAAAGTAATTCCTGAAGCAATCTCAGACTCCAGGCCTTGCTGCAAAGATACAAAGCTCTCCAACCACCAGGCTAGAATCATACATTCTTTGTTCAAACCAAGCTTTACTATCATGTGAGCTACGAAGCAGAACAGCTTTAGCAGGCAGAACTAAGAACAGCTCCACCCTGAGCAGCCCCAGTTTCCCAAAGAGTCTGTTCCTTCATTGATATATTGCATTGGTACACGGGTGGGAGAGATTCCTGACAGCCATATCAGGTACAGTGAGCAGACCCCTCCTATGGACTTCCCTCAGCAGGACACTCTGCTCGTGGTGAGAAAGCTGCTCTACCAGCCTTGCAGCAGCCCCGTGGGATTCACAGCTCAGTATGTGCTAGAGAGGTTCATGGGCAAAGGGGCTACAGCTGTGCTGGCAGCTGCTGGGCCTGTCAAGGGCTCTTGGACGCTGCACGCAGCCACCAGTGTCCCAGTTGTGTCCCATTCTGCCCTGGGAAAGAGAAGCTGCAAAGACAGGCTGAAGCCAGCTTTTCTACCACCCTGCTCCTCCAGGCTGAGCTCACCTCTGGTTTGGGGGCCTGGCTTATGCTGGTTCCAGGTTGGTGTAGTTCACTGGCACTATTTATTTTTAATAAGATCAAAATGAAGATGGGAGTGGGGAAAGGGAAGAGTTTTACGGAAATCCAGACCCCTTCTCTCTCACATCAAAGGATTTGTGCTCCAGAGGCTTCCCCAAACTCTTCAGCATAGGCTCATTACTTGCAGATACCTGACAAACTTCTGCCACAAAAATTTAGAGTAAACAGAAGTGACGTGTGACACGTTAAATGTTGCTAATGAGCATCAGGTGTTTGCAGGGAAAAATGGCTCCTCATCTTAGAGATGATAATTATTTTAAATATCTATTTAGCATTTAGATTGCTTGGGGTGAAAAGAGCTTAGAACAGTTGATTGCTTTGAAAAATGCTAAGGTATTAAGTGGGTCTCTTTGAACATTGCTTTCATCTCCTCAGACAGAAAGCAGAGGTGACACTTCAGCTTTGGGTAATTAGAGGGACTTTGAGATCATTTGGTTGTCCTTGTCAGCAGTTGTAACAGTGCAGTCTCCAGTTAAAGAACTGCACACAACAAATCTTGGCACAGTAGCGTTTAAGAGAGAAAAAATACAAAAGACTGAACATGCTGCACTGAAGCCTGGAGAGGAGCTGTGAAAGACCCAGCTTGAACATTCACACTCCGTCATTCCACTCCAAGCAGAAGACCCTTTGGTATGCTTTTAGACTTAGCTACATCTGTTGCATTTGTAATTCCCCGTTTTCATCAACAGATATGTTATGGCTTCTGCATCATCAGCTCTCACAGGCTGAGTGATTTAGACTAAACAACACTCTTGGAGGGAAAGGTTCCATGAAAATCCTAGATATGGCAGGAGGTAAGAGCAAGGAACCCAACTCCCCTGTGGCAGCTGAATATCTCCACCCACAGTCAGGATGCACTATGCGAGCCTGTGCCAGTAAGCCTGGTCCAGGGGATGGCTTAGAACTACTAAGGGCTGGCTGAAAGGATAAAGCAGCCTGCAAACCTAATACACCAGGCTGAGCAAACCCAACAATTTGGAATCAAGTCTCTGCTACAATTTGCTACATCTCCTCAAAAATCTGAGAAATTACCTGAAAAAAACGACTTCGGCCTCAAATAGATCCCTCCACGTCTGAGTCGCTGAAATATCGACACGCTCCCCATCCTGCAGCATGCTGAGCAGCAGAGGCAGTCCAGATGGTAAGCCCACATAGTCAGGCCTTCATCTACTGCTGTCATTAAGATGATTTTAATGGAGAGAAGTATCAGTGTATTAAACAGTGTATTAACTTGAGATAGGTAGGGTGTTTCAAAGGGGAAGAGGGGTGATGCTGGATACTGAGGGAGGATCTGTACAGAGCATCCCCTGAACACTGTCACTACAGAAAGCAAACTTGATTCAAGCATTAGCTGTATTTCTCTCCTTCCTAGTAGCTACTTCAAGATTTAAATGCTACATTACCAGTTTCCCTGTGTCTGTTGCTGAAGAAATACCAAGCAGGATAACCACAAAGCTGCCCTCTAGCCCTCAGTCTCACACTTGCCTTTTGTCCAGCTCTTTACTGCTGCTCCTGCCATGCATGAAGCCAGTGACTGGCCAGCAGCATTCTCCCTGCCACTCACATTTCTTAAAGCCAACAGGAATTTAGTCCAAGCAGGAACAGTTCTGATCGAGTCTGTTTCCCCAGTGCGACAAGTGTATACACAGTCTTGTCCTAGAAACACCCCTAGACATCACAGGAAGACTCCTGTTCCTTTCACATTTCTTTCTTCTTCATCCTATTGCTCTACTACTGATTGGGCTGAAAGGCACTCATCAGGCATCTTCCCGTTTTTTCCACTCTAGAAACCATGGCCACGTTTGTGTGTCTTCATATCTATCTCAGCACTTCCCCTTCCACTGCTTTTCTGTTCAGCACAGCACTGGGAACAACACTGCTTCTCTTCAGCAAGGGTGAAATGCAAGCCATTACCTTCAAAATATACCAGCATTGACATGATTTCTGGTTTGTCCTCATTATATGTTGGGAAGATTGGGAAACAAGGTGGGTAAAGAAATACACACACAGTCTGGTGAACTGTAAAAAGATGTCACCTCTTCAAATAAGCTGCTCTCTGTGCTTTGCATGCAGCTATCCCACTTCTTTGAAACCTTTTGTGGGAACTTCCAAAATACAACTATGCTGCAGGGACAGTTCTGGTTACCCTGATGCTGAAGGGAAGCCAACAGCAGACAGCAGAAGGTCTGCAGGCTGAAACTAAACAATCATCAGGAGACCCCATGGCAGCCCCGTGGGGCAGTGACATGACATGGCAGGGCGTGAGGTGCAAAGGGATCTCAAGAGTTGGGATGAAGCCTGTGAGAGCTCAAAACCACCCCAGGAGGCAGCAGCCACCATGCTTACAAGAAGATCAGGCTGCTACAGGGAAGGGGATACTCAGATACATCCATCAACTGAAACTGAGATGGGGAGAAGGCAAAGCATCCCTGGGCTCTGAACACAAAATTCAGGAAGAAGAACCCTTGGAAGAAGAAAGTAGAGACAAATGTGGAGGTGCAGAGGGATCCATGGGTGGCCTTTTGGGTCAGTGAACCCATTTTATTCACTTCATGGTCATGAATTTGTGCCTCCCCCAGGCACTGGCCAGCTCATCACCCAGTGCACTGCTGCTGTTGTTACTGCCAAGCCCAGCTCTGCTGCAGGCAGTGGTAAGCAGTGCTGCTGTACTAGTTTCCATGGAAATCAAAACCAGAGAAGCTGGTTTTCACCAAAATCATATTAAAACCACAATTTGGTCTCAAGTGGATTATTTTTGTTATCTTTTCTCTTTTTCTTTCTTTTTTTTTTTTTTCACCATGCAGTACAGATGAAGCTGGATTTAATTTAATGACTCAGATTTGTAAAGCACAAGTTTCATCAATATGTCAAGCAGAAGCCACTATTTCCATTCAGATGGGATGTCTCAAAAATAGCAAGTCTGAACACTTACCCAGTGTCATTTTCAGCACAGAAATACTACCTTGTTCTGGTCTGGTTTTAATTACTGGTCAGTCACTGGTGAGATTTAAACAGCATTACTCAAACAAATGCAGATCAGTCAAAAAAGCAAAAGGTTGTTCACTTCCCTCCCCTACTCAGACTCCCATTGCCCAGTGGCTCCTTTGCAACATGTTGCAGCACAGAAACATTTTTTAACACAGCTCTGGGCTGTATCACAGGCATTTGCAGAACACCTTAGAGAAAGAAAGTCTTGGAAAGGTGGATGGCGCTACCTTGCACTCAAGCTACCAGAGTGATGGAGGGGTAATGCCTCCTGCCTGCACATGGGCACTGAGTTCTCCACTGGAGAAGCAGAGCCAAAGCCCAGCATGCTGCAAATATCCTGTTTATTTTCACAGGGCAGCCCACTGCCGGTTTTTGCTACTATAGCAGCAAAACAAACACACTGAAAACAAGGGGGGTTTTAGGTATATCTAAACATCTAATTACAATATTTGCAGTTCTCCAGGGCTCCTTTGCTTCTGTTTTAAGTGCTCACAAGTCACACTGAAGGAATGAATCTTAGGTCCCCTAAAGGAGAGGGATACAAGAGCTCTTCAGTTGTGTTCACCGAGCAATAGAGACTAGAAGAGAAAGGATGCAGGAAGCATGTTAGGATGCTTGCCCAAAAGAAGAGCAGCAGTCAGGTTTTCTGCACTTAGTATGTACTTCTAAAAGGCTGAAGGGGTCCAGTTAGAGGGACAGAGTTATCCCCTTCCACACACTCTGCAGCCCAGTAGCAGAGGGTTTTGAGAATGAAGAGACATTCCCAAAAGGTCTCTGCATCAAGCAATTCCCTTTTAACAGACTGCAGAAAAAAATGGTCTCTTAACCCCTAGATTTGTTACTGAATGTAGCTTGGATAACACCTCTACTTTTAAGATAACAATCTGCTTTGTGAATGCTAAAATGAAGTATTTGAGTATTAATAAAAAAAAAAAAACCACAACAAAACAAACAAACATGCAGCAAAACCAAATAACACATGATTTGCCTTGTTAGACAAAGCATCTACCAAATTTGACCCAGCTGTATGACTGCTGAGGACATGGTGACTGTATGTTTTCAGGCTACTGCAAAGAAGTTATAGCCCTATAATTTTCCCCATACTTGGTTCTAGTTCCTTTTGAGACACTCCAAACTCTGCTCTTCTCAAATTCAAACTCAACTCTACATATGTCATGTTTGTGTCAGACCATTGCATGTTTGACCCTATCCTCCTCAGAGGGTAACTCAACCTTCACCCATTTCTCCTTCCCTCCAAGCTTCCCCCCCAGTCTGGCCCTTCAGAAGATCAGTGTATCATTTTCCAAGACAGGACTAATTAAAGTATTCCCAGCCATCATTACAGCCTGAGAACCCCCTGGTTTCTAGGACACTTTGGTGATCATCGCTCAGGGTGTGCAGGGCAGGGTTCCAGGGACACAGTCCAACTATGATCTGCTACAGAGGCAGAACTAAGAGAGAAAGCCACAACTCCTCTCCTTTTTATTGAGTTCCCACAGCACTCAAACACCAGATATACTACTGGGCTCCATGGAGAAGCACTGGTTCCCCCCACACCAGATGACTTCCAGAATACCTTCACTGACATCTCTTCTTCCTGAGACACGTGCTCTAGCAGCTTCAGCTACTTTCTATAGGGGCAGACCCAGCTCATCCTAGTTTGAAAAAGCCTAGCAGGCAGTTAATCCCCAATTTTAAACTTAAAGTCTCCAACTGACATTTCTGGCTGGGCTTTTCTTTTTTTTTTTTTTTTTAATAATGTGAGGTTAGGAAAGCTTACTCAACCCCTTGGGGAATTACAGTATTTGAGGCTCAGCAACACACATTCAAGGAGGCATCTGTGGGTGGTGATGTTTCTCTGCCCTCAAGCCAAGAGGTAGAAGTAAGGTCTCTGGGAGGCTTATGTAAAAAATAGGCAGGCTGATAGCCTGAGGAAAAGATCCAGTAACAGGAAGAATTAATTCTCCCCACCCTCAGCTATTTCTTTCAGTGTGTCAGTCAGTCCATTAATCGCCAGAAAGGATATTTGTCTGCCTATCCAGCTGAGAAGGACTTGTTAAGTCCTCTTCAACTGATATGCCATTGTATCCTGGAAGTATCTCTGCCAGCTCCAGCAGTATCCCTCCAGAAGCACGCCAGGAACCCACGCAGAGAACTGCGGTATTCGTGTCTGGGGAACAAACCCAGGGAGAGACAGAGTAGGAGACCAGGCAAAAAAGGATGCTCTTTTCCATTAGAGGAAGTTAGAGGGAATAAGAACTGGCTGAAACACTTGTTTCAAAATGGATTTTATTCCAGGCATTAAACAGATTCTGGCACATGCTTTATGAAGAAAAAGGAAAACAAATCTGGGTTCCACATAAATTACATCTGGCAAAGAGCAACTTACAAGTGAGTGAGGAAAATAAACCTTTTGAAATTGATTTCTGTACAACAGTAGTTTCAGCTCCTCTTAAATAAACCCCCATTGGTTCACAGCAAACAAAATTACATTGGATGTTCTGATACAAAACCAGTCTTCTTTAAAGGCATTACCAATGCAAATGCTCTGTCTTGACAGTCTAGGGGGCTGCTTAAAATAAACAGAAAAACAAGAGCGAGCAGCTGCTTGTTCTAACTGTTAAAGAAACGCAAGACTGGGACAAATTTGGGGACTCTACCACAGTCCTGTTCCAAAACATGGCACTGCATGGACCTTGGAGAAGAAAGCAGAGATAACGTTGTTCTTCCTTTCCTTCAGTGCAAAGGAAATGGAAAGTATGCTAATAATGAATTTGGACAAGACTTTGTTTATTCTGAGGAGAAGTTCAGTTTGCCCACACTTAAAAGCAGACTTTTGTAATGTACCTCCATTTCAGCAACTGCTAAAATACACTGGAAACCAATGGCTTCCAAAAGATGATGTGTGGAGAGGTCTATGTCTAGATAAAGCAACGGTTTGGCTGACAGCAGAGTGAGCAGTGGGGAGCTGACCTCAGAAGAACATATGCAAAAACAGGTAGAGTTACATTTTTAAACTCATAACTCCAGAAGCAATTTGAGTCATTGATATCTAGCATATGTCCACTTTTTCCCCTTTCTCCCCAAGGCCAGCTCACAGCCCCAGATGGCTGTCAGTTGACACTCTGTCAGGAGGAGAGCAGTAGCAAGAGAGGTACAAATCAACACAGCTAGTCCAGGTGTATCTGCTACAGGAGCAGTCAGTAACCTCCAAAACTGGAGCCAAACACAGAGTCAAGGGCAGTAGCCATCATGCTGACAAGAGCCCTTAGAATTAGGCCTGGCCCAGAGCTTGGAGATTGTATGTAAGCAGAGCTTCTGTGGTCTGCAGCAGTCAGGAGAACTGTTTGTAGAGAGCTGGGTCCTAGTCCCAGAACGCTTATGAAGAAGGAATTGCAAGAAAGCCGCACACAGTGGGAGCAAGGAGGAAGGAGCAGTACCTGGTGGAGGAGTGAACATGATGTTAGCTGCAAGCCTTAAGCTGCTGGAGAGTGAAATGAGGGAAGCTCAGATGGTCCGCATAGGATGCATTTTGATGAAAATACATAAACCTTTTGCACTTCTTCGTATATGGAGCATCCGTACAATAGCTGCTCAATGGTCCGTCATCTGTCTGTGCATCAACATTTTTTAATCCAGGTATGTGAGAATTTGACTGTTCCTGTCTTCTACTGTATAATGATGCCATTCTGGGAGTAGCATCTCACATATATTCTTGGTTAAAAATGAAATTGCTAATAGGATGGCATCTCTCCCTTTGATGGATCTGTCTGTCCCACCCTCTTTCTATTCCTAGGCTATTTTCCTTCCTTCTCTGCTCTCTCCTGACCTCAGTGTTTCCAACCCAAAGCATCTCTATACAGGGAAAGAGAAATCACCACAGAGTCAGTGCCCCCATTCCAACACAGAAGTGCAGCTGCACAATTCTATAATGATCAAAAGGAACTCCCTCATGAGTTTTCACAGTGCAGGTAGATCACCCTTCTAGCTAATCAGTGCCAAGATAGTGAGAAAATGCCAAAGTGGAGGGGGAGACAGGAAAAGAGCTCCTGCCACATGACAGATTTAAGTTTTTAAAACCAAGAACAAAAAGCATTGTCCAGTTCTCACACAAGCGCTTCTGAGCACATGCAGTGTATGAAGAACAGTATCTGTTCTTTTGTCAACTGTTTGGGCTAATACCAAGCTACGATAAAGAATTAAAAAGAGATACAAACATGATCAAAAGCAGAGAGCTGTCCAGAATCCAGATGAACCTGTTTCTTCTACACCAGATCAGAAAGGATCCAGGCAATCTAATGAAGGTGGTCCTACCGTCTGGTTCCCCTGTCAGGCTCTTGGAAAAGAGGGTTGGTTTTCAAAACCTAGCTCAAGAGGGAAATTTAACAGATTGAGTAGGAAAAGGTAAGGCTGTGGGGGAGTTTTTATTTATTTGAATAGGTAAGCGTCCCCTGGCAGGTCTGAAAACCCGCAGTCAGCTAGACTGACTGATAACTGGGAGCAGGACTGGGATGCTAGCTAGAGATACCAGTGTCTTTGATATTTCCAGAACACAAAGGAGGGATCTCTCAGGGGGGACCTGCACTGTGGCAGCATTTGTGCAGGGGACAGTTTAGGCTTCACCAGCTAACCTCTTCCCAAGGTGCTCACTGGGAAGAGAGAGGGGTGTTAAAAGTAGGGCAGCCACAAGCCTTTTTGCCTCCTCTTTCTGAGAAAGAGGGGGAAAAGCAACTAGACAGAGGAACTGGGTGGCTTGTCATGCCAGGCTGTGCTCACAAGGGCTATGCAGAGCTGGAGAGCCAGCACAAGGACTGGTCCTGCCCAGCTAACAGCAGGAAGTCTGCTATGACCTAGGGGCTGTCCCCTTCTGCCTCTCACAGTGGGAACTGGGTGGGTTCCTGCAACAGGCCTGAGCCACATGCAGTGTCATTGTGCGTGCTGCCCACATAGCTCTGTGCATCACCTGGGGTGTGGAACGCAGTGGGCAGTGTCTGGTAACACCAGGAAGAGCAGCCAGAGAACAGTCTCAACTTCCCTGACATCCCAAAGTGCTGGCACCTGTTTCTGCCTGGTTCCGTCAGAGCATGGTACCCTGAACTTGCAGGCTGGGATCACTCCTGGAGGCAGGGCTGGCCTTCCACATGTAAAAAAGCTGGTAGGAAGAATTCAACAGGGAATAGTCCCCAGAACAATCACTGGTGATTCTGCTGAAACAGATTGTCCCTTTTCCATCTCTCTTGTCAGCTTGTGCCAGCCTCAGCACATTTGGCTGTAGGGCAGATACTGTGGGCAAAGGATGGAATGGGCCCACCACAGAGGTGACAGACATGTTCCCAGGGTCTGCTAGTTCTTTCTCAGCCTCTCCATTCATCATTATGCCTATTCTGACCAGTCCTCACTGACAGAGTGAGGTAACGAGAAGGAACATAAATGATGCACAGCGTTAGAGCAAAAAGCCAGGGAAGCCAAAGAGTACCCATGTTGGTACAAGCATAGCCTAAGCTGCTGGACTGAAGGTCATGGACTCTGGATGCAGAGAAGGGAAAGGATAGGGAAAGCTGCAAGGTAATTCTGGTCTCTCCAAGTATTGGGATGGGTCCTCCCCCATCTCGGGGTGCAGCTCTGCATGGGCATCAGCTACAAAGGAGAACTTAAGACAACAGATGGGAAGATTTCATCAACTCTCCTGATCCATCTCACGCCCAGCTTCTTCTCTGAAACGCTCAAAGACACCCAGTGCTCAGCTGAAATGGTGGCTTACTGATGGGCACAATGAAAACATTTAGGGTCAGACATACAAAACCATTCCTCCCTTTCCAATCCCCCTCTGTTCCCAAAGTCTCATGCACAAAGAAACAAAGAGATCTCTCAGCTACCATCATGTTGCTTGTAGCAGCTCCCACTGCTGGCCAGGTACACCTGCTTGACAAGGGTTGGTAACCACTCTTCCAGTCTTGTTTTCCAGGCAGAGACCACTGACAAAGTGTTGAATGAAACTGCCTTTCATCTTCCACTTCTGTGAGAAGACACAGAAAAAACATGCTGTTACTTCCATTTCACCATGGAACTGTGCCTTCAAGCTGAAGGTTGAGCCTAAATATCAAGTAAACCCCAAAAACTGGAGAGAGTGAAAATCTGGGTGTGGACAGCATCTCTGGTTTCCTGTACTAATGATGTCTGAAGTTCGGAAGGGTTAGGGGTTAGCTGAATTATAGGGCTAGATATTCAGAAGCATCTAGAAGGCAAACAACACTAGTGGTCACAGCACCAAGCCTGACAGATTTCAAGAAGCGTTTGGACAATGCTCTCAGGTGCACAGTGTGATTCTTGGGGTGTGCAGAGCCAGGAGTTGGACTTGATGATCCTGATAGGTCCCTTCCTACTCAGCATACTTTATGAACACAAAAATCAGCAAGTAGTGACATTTTCTCTTCCATGTCCCCTCAACTCTTCTCTCATAAAATTCAAGATTTTTGTGAGCACTACATTGAAAGCTCTTCATAGTTCTGCACTTTCTCGGCTGGCTCTTCTTCATAATTTTATTTGCCCTGCCAACATTTCAGTTTATAAATGTGCATTTGACAGCTTCTCAGTTCATATTGCTCTGCTTTCCACAATGTTCACCTCTGAGTCTGCTCCCCTCACAGCATATGCACAAGGTCCCACATGCAACCCTTTCCTGAAGGTCCATTTCGGTTGTGCTGCCTACCAGGAAACAGAACACATGCTGTAACCTTGCACTGCAAATTCTGCTGGGAAAGGGTTGTACCTTCCATCCCTTCCGGAAAGAACTGGGAACATTGTGGCCAATAATGAAGAAAAAAAAGTAGAAATGAGTCTGTAGGTTTGGGATCTCCCAGGTGAGGCAGTGAGATACCTCCAGCAGGACACAGCTGAGATCATCAGGGTATAGGATTGAGGGGTCCAGGCTTCAGGGATTTTCCCATCATTCTTCTCAGTCACACAGATGACCCAGAGAGAATTATGGGCTGGGTGCTCAGTCAGTAAACATATTAGGAATATTATGAGGATGTTTTGGTTAACCCATGAGACTGATGGAGAAAAAGAAACAATTTGACAACACTGATGGACTTGAAGGCAGTTGCAGAAATTATATGCAAAGCAAATAAAAAAAATCCCTGCAATATCTAGACAATGTCAAAACCTACAAACATTTTAATTCTTGGGTAACATGGCAAAAAGATTGCTATATGGTGTGTGGTTTAAGATATCCAGTTACGTTCATATATTGCTGGCAACTCTCCTCCAAATCTGTGCACTGGTTATGTTTCCTGGAGGGCAGGGCAGTTGCAAAGCTCAGAGTAATCTGTTGCTCCTGTATCACATATTTCTTCAAGACTAAATACCAGAGGCAGCATCAATTTGCCAGTAGTGCTAGTCCTGTTTGGCAGGATACTGCTAAAGGAGAGCTGTTTGTGCAGCAGGAAGAATCTGGTTTTAACAGGTAAGGGGGCAGAGGAATGCAGTGATGGTGGACAGGAAGCTACAGTGCAGCCTGTGCACTACAACACCTTCACCAGCTGCTGCAACCCACTCTCTACACCCAGAGCCATCTGGCTCTCATTGGCAGAAGTCTCCCTACAAAGAGCTGAGGAAGAGTTAATACCATAAGGCAGCAGCTGCAATGATGGAGTGTAAAGCAGGAGGTCGGCTCCCCTAGAAAGCTGCACACTGTGCCCAGCTGGTGCAACCTCTGCATGACAGAGTTTTCCAGTGTCACAGACATCTCAGTGAAGAGTCTTTTGATCTTCTCCAAAGCACACCTAGTTCCTTGTCCTCCACTCTCCCACCACCTCTCTGTATTTGTGAATTCCCAGTCTCCTCCTTCACCTTCCCCTATGTGTTTTCTAGGGAACATCTGCCAGCTGTGTCTCCCACACACCCCATAGCTCACCAAAAGACCTTGCTGTAAAAGAATATGCTGTTATGAGATTTGAGATGGGTACAAGAGCAATTACTGAGAGACACTGGTTTTCTTCTTCCTCTTAGCTGTTCAGGAGAAAACTAGGACCACTGGAGGCTTGCTCACTTTATTTCTCCAGATCAGAGACCTGCTGCTGTGGCATCTGTCTGTGCTGAGCAGGTATGCACTGTGAAGTTTGCAGGGACAGTCTGCAGCCACAGACACAGCAGGACACCAGCAAACACTCACCAGAGCACACCTGCTGTGGCTAACGAACTACACCAAATCAATCAGCTTCTCAGTGAATCACACCACTGGAAGGAGCAGCATTTCAAGTCCCCTCAGGTTCCTTTGCTCAAAATAAAATGAGGCAAGGATGGGAAAGGGGGAGGAGGAACACTGAGAAGGTGAGAGTTAAGACTTATCTGGGCTGCAGGGAGGTGTCATGTATGAAGCTGTTATAAAACATACCAACAATAAAAGCCAAAGTAGTGTTCTTCATCTCACACAGAAGTGGTATGTTCAGAATGATGGATTTTACCCTTTCTGGTCAGAAACTGTGCTTTGCTGCCCTTCATGAAATACCAGAGCAATCCCCCTGACTTTACCTGAACCTTTCAGAAAAATCCCCCATCTGACTATAACACCACAGAATTACCAAAGACAGCCCAACATCCTGCCCTGCGGGGATGCATCACATCTCAGACACTTGAGGAGGGCGGGCAGTAGGAATGGGTGGAAACAGGAGGTAGGATACTCGTCTCCCACTGTCAGCCACCTCAGAACTGGGCAACTTAATCTAAACTAGTTCCCTTGTGACACACTTAAGAAGGAATCCAAGTTACAAGAACTTTCTGGCACAGCCCAGCTTTCTCCACAAACCATAAGGGGAGCCTGGACAGACAACTTTTAAATAACACCAATAATGCCCCTCTTTAGCAAAAAATAAACAGAGCAGACACCCTCTGTATGCACAGCCAAATGTTGCAGGGACTCCTCTACTCTCCTATATCAAGAAATTATGACTTGAAAGTAAAGCTTTTAGAAGACACAAGCATTGAAAAACCTGAAAATTTTTTTGCTTGAAAATCCTCTTTGGTCTCCCTTTCTTGTGCAGATGAAGGTAATACAGTTTATTGGTCACAGTAGATTTGGAGTGAAGACGAAGGGGGAAAAAAAAAAATCCAGATTTTCTTTGAAACATTGTGTCTTGATCCTCTTCCCCAGTGTCAACCAAAAATTTCCACACTTTTTGGGTAAATATCTCTCTCCATCTTTTTTTATCTATCATTTCAAAGTACTTTTGTGGCTGGATAGAAGCACTCTATGTGCAATTACCAAGAGAAAAGTCAGGAATAGCCAGTCCTCTTCTACCCAATATATACAAGAGCTGAAGTTGTTTACACTAGTGTAAATTTTTCAGGGTAATCAAATGTTTTCTTTTAATACCCAATAATCCAGGCAATCCAGGGGTTCTCTCAAGATCCTAACCATGAAATACAGCTGAGAAAAGCAGATACAATTGCAACTGAGTGTACTTGCAGAGCCATGGGCAGCCTGAAACTGGTCTTGAAGATGACGAACACTAAATTTTAAATGTATGAGCAGACAACATGATGGAAAAGCTCACACCAGAATCCAGCAAGTACTGTCTTCCTTCGAGCACCTAAATTTGTAAAACTAAGAATCACAATTGAGAAAAACTCTTGTCTCCTGAAAACTGCTTTCAAGCTGTGGCATACTGCCAGTATTGTTTTACCTACTTATTATCCTGAAGACACTGAGTCAGGTGCTTTCAGAATAGACAGGCTTTCCCTCCTTCTCTTTTCTGATACTCTATATAAAGTTACATTAATCTTCACTTCAGATAACATGACAGACTGAGAAGCAAAGTGGGAAAAAATTCCCAATTGCGTACAAAGGGACATAGGACTTCAAATACTGTTTGTCTCACAAGAAAACTTGGTGTCCTCATTTTCAAGCTGAGGTCACATTCCTTCAGCACATTTTAATGAAATATAGCTGTTTAACGAGATTTCTCAGCATGCTTCTTGTTCTGTTGGACAATACTGTGCCAATGTTTCTCTTTTCATTCTCTTGTTTTAATGTCTGACTCTTGCTTTGCCTTCTATTTGTCCTCACTACAATACAAATTAAAATGCCACTCCCACCGTCAGTCAGAGCCAAAAATAAAGCTAAAGGCAATAATTTATTGTGCATTCAACTAAAAATTCTATTTCCCAAATAACATTACGGATAACATCCATCTGGTTAGAAATCCAGTTCTGATTATGCAGAATAGCTTTTGGCTGGTCTTCTGCTAGCACTGCCAGCTGTTGCTGTTGAATGATCAATGCGATCACGGTGCCAAATAGATTTAATTTCTGACTTCTTTCGACCCAAGGGAGAATAGTCTGACAGAACCAAAAACCATCTAAAGTTGAACTATTGTCTCATATCCTCCTGCTTGCAAAATTCCAGACTTATTTTGAGGTAATACCCTAGACACAACTCATAATAGTCTAAGGGCTCTGCAAGAGTATTCGCTATTTGTTAGATGGGACTGTTGTCAGCACTCCAGATTAACAACAAAATTAGCTGCCCTGTGGACATGCTTAATGCACAACAGCTGTGTAGCAGGGGCACAGATTCAGTACGTTAAAAAGCAGGAACCAACTTTAGGAGCTGTATGGTGCTGTCATAAGGATCTAACCAATCTACTCCAGTGACACTAAAAAACAAAGCTATCATGTGTCTCATCTTTTGTCAGAAATCTTGTTTTTTCATGACTCAGACACAGACATGAAATCCAGATCCAGAAAAGTCCAAACATCTTTCACCACAGATCTCCGATGACAGTGACAGCAAAGATGTTTAAAGCCGGACTTTCATTAGGCTGCCATCTCCTCTTAGGATTTTGTCCCTGTGGGGCATGGTTTTCAGGCTCACACTCTTCCACTTAGCCCTCCTACTCAGAGCTCTTGATTGTCACTTCCAGCTCTCTGAAGTAGCTCAACTCCCTTTCCTCCATCCCTACTCAGCTCCTCTGACTTTCTGAGAAGCCCACTTAAACTGAGAAGTGGATACACCCATCTGCAGTTTGGAAACACTGCTCTCCCCCAGTACTTGCACTTTGGGCTGTGAGTATCCATGGAGAGATAGGTGAGTTGTAGGGCAGCTGAGGTCATTTGTTCCCTCCAGCTTTGCTCTTTCTTGAAAATCAACCTCTCAAATATCAGGAGGAGAGAGAATGGAATAGTTTGCCAGATGACTGGCTTCTAGCTAATTAAAATCTAATGTCAGTGTGAGCAACAATTTCTGTTGTGTTTATGGAAGGGAAGAACCATAACGACACTCCCCAGGAACACAACAAACTTGAGCATTTGTAAGTAGAGATCTGAAATGGGAGTTTGGGACTACAAAAAAGACCCCAACATTTAAGAGCATTTCAACCCAAATGAAATTAAAAACTCAAATGCATTTTTCCCACCTTATCCGTTCAGCTGCAAGATGGTTTGGGATGGCAGCTGTAATTCTAATCAGTCTCTAATTATTTGAAATGCTTAAACAAAATCCTTGCTTACAGTCAATTGGTTAAATCATCTGCTAGGTCAAGTCCTTGATTTTAGTGCAGTTTGTTCACATAAGGTTATGGAAAACAACAGCTCACATCCTTAAATACGTGTGCACGTCTTTATAATGAGCCTGTATATAAGCAACACATCAAGACTCAATAAATCCTATTCCAGCACCAGAATAAGCCTGCTTGTGTTACTGTGAATTAATCTCTCTTCTGGCTGACAGGGCTTGGACTCCACCCTCCTTGAGGGACCCTTATCTTTCCATGACAGGAGACACAAGGAAAGACAGCTGATTTTGGCAGCTGCTGGAGTCCTTTCTGCTGCCAGGGAGGAAAATACTGCAAGGCACGTAAGGGGAAGCTAAGTGACCTATTTACACAGCAAGGGGATGAGTGATTACCACCAACAAAAAGGAGCAGGGAAGCACAGCCCACCTGGGATATCCCTGCAGACTGATCCAAACTTAAAGAGTTTTCCCTGTGTATTCATGGCGACAACTCTTCAAGACATTTTTGCATTAAACAACCCTCCAGAGGAAAGTCTACACAGGTTTCCATAAACACGCAGGCCTGGATTTCAGTGCTTTCTTTCAGGAAGTACTAATTTCAAGGATTCATATAGCACTAAAAAGTACTGACAAAAGAGGATACTGCTGAGGACTGGTAGCAAGCTCTCCTAACTTTGGACTATCAAAACAACAGACATGTCAGAAAGCACAAAGTCAGCATAGCCTTAGATGACAGAAGATTTGTTCTCTCTTGGTGTAGAGGGAAGCACAGTGACTAGGAGTGAAAAAAAGCTCAATCTGCTGTCTGCCAGTGTTGTGCTGTCACCTCTTGTGTTTTGCCCAGCTCTGATAAAAAGGCACATCACATCTCTGTTGAGGGCACCCTGGCCATTGCAGAGGCCACCTCTCACCTAATGTTGTAAGGCAAAATGATTGATTTGTCCTGACAGATCAGGGATGCACATCTTGGAAACACCATAAGTCACAGAGATGCATTTTGTTGGGAACATTGTTGCTGTCTATTTTTCCTCTAGGGAGCAGTTTGGGTGGAACATACGGTGCTTTTTATCAGTCAGCATTTCTCAAATGAGCTGCACACACTCAGTTTTAAAGGTCTGTTCACATGTCCAAAGACAGCACAAAGAACACAATTCTCTCACTTCCAAATAAATAAACAAATGATAGCACACACCACTGTTCCCTTAGGTTTCTCAAAGCATTTGCCTTACCTACCTCTCTCTGATGCTGTGCTCCATCCATGCACCAATCTGGCTGCACATCAACATATCCAAGGAGCAAGGTTAGGGTGCTACTGAGCTGGAGCTAAACGTGCTGCTGAGGGTCCAGGCAGAGCAGACACACACATACTGCACTTCCTGCTCTGATTGCAAGCAATCTCATACATCCAAGCTTATGAAATATATCAGAGATGGAAAGGACTTTTATATGCTTTGATAGTACTAGGTTTGTCCCTGCTGGCTGCACTGATGGAGAAACACTGGTATGTGGCAACTAAGGGATTAAAAACAGGCGCACCTACCTGTCTGCCATCTTTTTGATTGCAGGCTTCCAGTGTGATTTGAGAGCCAGTAGAGAAGGAGTTAATGGAAAGACACTTGTCCTGCTGTCTAATTAAAGGGTCACTGAATACCCACTCCTTTGGAATAAGAAGAAGAAAGGCTCAATTAGGATCACAACAATGATCAAATGAGGGAGAGAGTTTTTTCCATCAGATATTAAAAACCCCTCTATCCTTTGTTCTATTCTTACCAAAGGCTCCCTAGGAAGACTACCACAACAATCTTCACCTGATCAGAAGTTTATGCTCAGGCTTGGTGCACCATGACCATTTCAAAGCCTGCAGCTAGCTCCCCTCACCATCTGAGATGTCAGATTAACCTTGGATCCCATGAAACTCTTTGCTCTGCAGCTTTACAGATTCAGGACTACAAAGCAAGGAGGACCCCGAGCCCTGACTTACAAGACATGCAACTGCTTCTGCATGTTTTACAGCAGGCATGTTCTATAACAGGTATCCTGGACCTATAGATTGTCAAGTGAAGCAAAACACAAGCAAGCATATCCATGTATCATCAGCACACATAAAGGACAAGCTGCTTCATTTTTATCTCTGACTAGATGGATGCCTGACCCAATCAACTATTATTACTGTGCTTTCCCCAAGGAAGAAATAAAAAATGCAGTAAATTTCAGAGATTTCAAATGGTAATGACATGGAACAATGAGTCAGATTAAATGGCATATTGAATGCTGGCTGCAAACTAGTTTCCAACAGTTAACAGATGTGAATATGTGTTTTCTGGCATAAAATATCCTACTGTGACCCTTAACTTGCTCAAGCTGCTTCCCTGCTGCTTTTAATCACCAAAAGAAGAGGTTGAGTGCAGATCTTCAGCTCACATAAACCAGTACAGTTCCACTGCAGTTAGGAGAGCTGCACCATATTACTGCAGCTGGGATCTTAGCTATTTAAACTCTATTTGGGCTTTATACTGAAACACATCTGTAAAACAGCACAATTCAAGTTATCTGCAGCCACAGCTGAACTGGCAGACCAAGCAATGTTTCTGATCCTGGGAAAATCTCTTACCCACATGCTAAAGTACTAGCCAAGAACAGCCATGGAACAATTCTGGTGGCTTGATAATGAAGCAGAGCACATCCAAGCAATGGTCCGAGTGGGAATAGCTAAATGACTTTAACCCTGTTTGCACATCTACTGCACAGACTTGTCACCCCCCTGGGCGTTCAAGGACTACCTGTTGTCTTTGAGTGATGGAACTTCCTACTCAGTGCCTGACTGCTGAGTCTGTTGAGCCAACAAAGCTCTAAGAGATGGTCACAGTTTCTTCTTCTGCTTGCGATTAAAATCATTCTTCCAAACAGCCAAATTCTTCCTTCATTCACCTCTACACAAACCCACCAAGGCCAGAAATGCCTTTTCATTCTCAGGTAATAAAAAGAGTAGAAGCAGGAGCAAAGCACCAAAATGAGGCTTGCCTTACCTGAGTGACAGGTGGATTGTTCACTGTCCCTTTACAGTTTCCCATGACAGCCAATATATTCCCTGTGGTATCCTGTGCCTGAGACTCCAGGCAGTTTCCACCTTGTTTAATTATTCCTGGAATCAACTCCTTTTCAGGAATCCTTGAAGTAAAATGACAGTTGCATGGTACTTCAAAATGTCCAAAGCACTTTCACATTTATAAGGGCTTAACTGGCCCCTGACTGAAACACAGTGTCCTATATTTGACAGAAAATGAACAATATTATGCTATCCACTTGAAATATCTGGGGGAGGCAAAAGTCAAGGGAGAACTTGGTCAAAGGACTGGTAGCTTTTTGTTTCAGAAGGCATACCAGGATCTTTAGGTATACCCCACCAGTTTAATGTGTTGATTCCAAAATTCTGAAAGAGGCTATTTCCAGCAAAAAGCTACATCCACACTGATTTACCCTGCTTCTGCCTCCCCCTTTTTCAGTCTTTTCAGCTTCTGCCTCTTCTTTTTCAGTCTTCTCCCCACTGCCAACACATACTCATTGTCTCATTGGTAGGGATCCAGCTAAGATCTGTCAAAGCCAGATTACAGCTGGATGTTTTAGCCTCCACTCATGTTAGCCACAGACTGAGATGTAAAGGTGTGTTGGATAGCATGTGCTAACAGAGATTTACCCAGGCTACCTCCCAGCTGAGCAAGAACACAGCACTGCTGTGTCCTGACCTAGGGCAGGGGAAGCCACAGGCATTCATCAGAGCTTTCTCTGAACCACCCACACCTCTGCACTGAGGCTGTCCAGCTCTGCTTGGCTCAGCTACCTCCAGGCAGAGCATCCAAAGGGCAGAGATCAAGTCATAACTGGGGGGGATGTAGTGCTCTGGCACTTGTCTGCATCCTGCACCTCTGAAAACACCACTGTTGCACATCTCCAAGGGACAGCCGTGTTGGGCAGAGCAGAAGGCTCCCAGAGGCAGGAGCAACAAACCTTTTGCAGAGTTGTGATGATACAGGCCAGGAAAATAGGTAGTTTCTCACCAAAAAGAAGAACTGAGGAAAACCTTTTCCAAGCATAAGTCTTTCCATTGTCCATTGTCATCAAGGCTCAGCTTCTCATTGTGACCCACCTCCCAAATCCTTCAGAGATTTCTACAAGTGAAGAACTGACTCACTTGAGCTCGGGGTAGACATTCTCCAGATACCACTGGAAGGATTTACAGTTCAGTTTGCGTCGCTGCTCCACTCGGTCTGCAACACTGGAAACACAGGCAGTTGTTGAGGATAAGGCAGTGAACAGGAGGGAGGGGAACAATGAAGATTGGTCAGGAGGTTTGAGGGAGATCATATGACTTTTTGCCATTACTCATTCTCCCATGAAGCTGTTGCTGGGTTCAGAGCACTAGCAGTGACCTGAGGTGAAAAGGAGAGAGGCAAGTGGCAGGAAATAGAAATGGAAGACATAAACACCCTCAGAAAGCTATTCTTGCACTTCATTTGGCTCAGAGTGATGGCAGGGTCCAGGTCCTATCTTGTTAAATAAAACACTGCGGTAAAACTGCTCTAGGATCAGGAAAGCACTTCTGCCTCTGGGTGCCCCTGTAGAGGCATATCATGAAAGCTGCACAGTGACCAGCTGCACAATGACTAGAAAAGGCCTAGAAAGTGTTTGTGGTCAGGTACGCATGTATGATTAATCTGTGCGTGCTAAAGAATGTCTCTAGCTCATGGCAGCAGCTCTAGGCTCAGGTTGGGTTTCAGACCTGGAGAACTTAGTTTTTTGTTCTTAAGCTGTTTGGGGAAAGGGGAATAGTAATAAGGAGAGACTAACTCAACATCTCAGTAACTGTCTGCTGCACCAGTCCTCCCATTGTTGATTTGCTTGGCTTTAGCTGGCTGAAGAAGAGGATTTCCCTCAAGCAGTCACTCTCAAGTGGGGTTCTGCAGGGCTCCATCTTAGGCCCTGTGGTCTTTAACATCTTCATAAATGACTTGGTCACAGGATTGGAAGGGATACTGTGCAAGTTTGCAGATGACAAAACTCGGAGGAGCTATTGACTCCCTCAAAGGCAGGGAGGCCCTGCAGAGATCTCAACAAATTAGAGGACTGGACAAACGCCAACCATATGAAGTTCAATGAAGGAAAGTGCCAGATTCTGCACCTGGGATGGGGCAACCCTGGATGCTTGTACAGGCTGGGGAATGAAATGCTGGAAATCAGTGCTGTGGAAAGGGAGCTGGGGGCCCTGGTCGATGGCAAGGTAAATGTGAGTCAGCAGTGCCCTGGCAGCCAGGGGGCCAACTGCGTCCAGGGGGGCATCAGGCAAAGCATCACCAGCCGGTCGAGGGAGGGGATTGTCCCGCTCTGCTCTGCACTGCGGTGGCATCACCTGGAATATTGTGTGCAGTTTTGGGCACCACAATGTAAGAAAGATATTAAGCTGTTAGAGAGTGTCCAAAGGAGGGCAATGAAGATGATGAAGGGACTTGAGGGGAATCCATATGGGGAGTGGATGAGGTCACTTGCTCTGTTCAGCCTGAAGGACACTGAGGGGAGGCCTCATTGCACTCTACAACTTCCTTGTGAGGGGAAGAGGAGGGGCAGGCACTGATCTCTTCTCTGTGGTGACCAGTGACAGGACCCAAGGGAATGGCCTGAAGTTGAGTCAGGGGAAGTTTAGAAAGAGGTTCATCACCCAGAGGGTGGTTGGGCATTGGAACAGGCTCCCCAGCGAAGTGGTCACAGCACCAAGCCTGACAGAATTCAAGAAGTATTTGGACAATGCTCTCAGGCACATGGTGTGACTCTTGGGGATGGTCCTGTGCAGGGCCAGGAGTTGGACTCAATGATCCTTGTGGATCCCTTCTAACTCAGCATATTCTGTCATTGTGTGCGCAGTGAAACTAGGAGCTCTTGTCTTCAAGCTGTAACGCTACATTTGTGTGTTGGAACAAATTTCAACTGGACGTTTGTACCTTGCCATCCTCACCCCACAGAGGCCATTGTATATAGACAAGAGGCCACACACCTCAGGAAAATGTACTTAGAGTGTGTATCTACCAAAACTATGGGGAAAGAGGGTCCATTATAGGCCCAGTTGTCAGTGATGGAGTCAAAGGCATTTGCATTCTAAAATCTAGATTTAATGGTTCTAGATTAAAGTTCACAGGATTGTTACTACAAGTCAAGAAATTGCCTGAAATCAAAGCCTTATGCTTTGCTCCAACTCTTATTCAGCCAATGCTGCCAGTAAAGTCTCTAGGAAGTCTATGTGAACACGAGTTGCAGGTTTTGCCCCTAAAACACAGGAGCAATATATCCTCATACAAAATGCAATAGTCTGGTATCCCTCACAAGCAGCAGGGTTACTTGCTATTTGGCCCCAGCCCAGCTGCTGCAGTCAGCTCAAGGACAGATAAATTAGGCAGGCAAAGCTACTTGTACCAAGAT
The DNA here is from genome assembly GCF_003031625.1 of Empidonax traillii. Classification (NCBI taxonomy): domain Eukaryota; kingdom Metazoa; phylum Chordata; class Aves; order Passeriformes; family Tyrannidae; genus Empidonax; species Empidonax traillii. The sequence goes on from NW_020955249.1 coordinate 2,371,794, forward strand.
ATATAATGCATCATGATAATAAAGCACAACATACAGCAAAAAAAAGTGACCTGCTTGTCATCAAATAAGAAGGAGATGCATCATTACCCAGTGCACATAGCTACATATCTGAGACACAACCACATTTGCCAAGTCCTTACACTGATACAAGAGCCATTTTTTCATAGGCAGATACAACCCACAGATTTACAGAACTACATTTATTTGGGAGTCACAGGGGTTTGATAGCACAAAGAGCAAGGTCTCCCCTCATCCCAGGTTTTGGTATCCATCACTGATTTCTGGGTCACAGAGAACAGTTAAGCCTGTAACAATGAATCCCATGTGGCCTGAAGACAGCTTTAGCAAAGGTGCTGTAAGGAGCACAGTTCTGACCAGATTGTGTTTCTGAATGACATGTGTCACCATTGGCCATGTTCTCTCCTGCCCTACAAACCAGGCAAACTACTCATTCACTCATCAGGAAAGAGGGGAGTGTACCAAGTGCAACCTGCCCCGTGTGCCAGCCAGCTGTGCTTGCCCTGGGATTCTGTATCCACACAGGAACTTCAGATCAAGCTCTGGTAACTGCATATCTCGCATTTCCAGAACAGCTGCATGTTGTGTTAAAAAAAATGTTCCGATCAATCCACTTAAAATGTCTGGTCTTTTAATTTCATTACAGATCCCTGTGGCCTTCTGCTAAGAAATGATTTATGCAGAGTTACTGGGGAAAAAATAAAGGGAATTAGAAGCAAACCTCATTAGCCAGACACTCAAGCTACAACCTCCCTGGCAAGCTAGCCTTTTAGAGCATCTCTGTTTCTCACACTTAGCCCCAAAAGATCTAAAGATTATTTCTTGCTACCAAGCATTTTACCAGAGCCTTCCTACCATAGTCTGGGGGCAGCTTACCTTCCAAACGACTTCCCAATAGCAGATGGCCGGGCCTCATAGTAGTACTGCTTGTATTCATCCATCCACACCTCTGCTGTGCGCTTGGTGTTCCTACAGGGGGATGAGGACATGCTTTGCTAAGTGCTGTTGGAGAACCTGCTCTCCCAGCGAGCAGGCACTGACTGGGTGGGCAGAACCAAGGCCTGTCTGCCAGGAAGGAGTGGGGGATGGTCCCAAACATGAAACACAGCGGGCAATATGGATGGATAGAGATTGAATGTATTAAGTCTACGATGCCTTACAAGAACGCTTCAGTTCGGAAGTTAAAATTTTAATAGCCATACTTAACCATGACCTTTCCACACGTACTCCCTCTGCAGTGACACCTGGCCTGACTGTCACCATCCCACTCATTTACAATATCCCTTTCCCCAGAGTAGAGTACAACCATGGTATAATTCAGCTTGGAATGCATCTCTGTCTAACACCTAACATTCTGCCCAAAGCAGACTAGCTTAATATTAGGTCATGTTGTTCAGCATCTTGACTGGTTGAATTTTGAAATCTCCAAGGATGGAGATTTCACCGTCTTCCTGGAGCCCTGAAGCAATGCTTAACCACTCTCATTGTCAAGTACTTCTGTCCTGCAGTAGAAGTTGTCCTCAGGGCTTATCTCAGAGCATATACAGCTCAGAGACAGAGATGACTAAGGACTGCCAATACACAGGCACATGTCATAGAGCAGTATACATGAACAGCCAGAGTCTCACTCTGAGGTACTGCTCCCCCCTCCACTGCAGACGGAGGAGGAACAAGACGCACTAATACAAACAACAGAGAAGGGAACAGATTTTGTTCACAGAAAACAGCAACTCATTCTTCCCTTGAGAACAGATGCTCAGCCACAAGCTGTTCTCTCTTACCAGGCAGAAAGACAACAAAGAATTCAGGCTTATTTAGACATGCCCAACACGAAGGTGATCTGGCTGCTACCAGGAACTACTAAACACCTACTTGATATAAGTCAGTGCATTGCCCTCAGGAAAGTCATAGGGATGGCGCTTCCTGAACACGTGTCCCACTCGACTGCAGGGAACGATCTCCAAGCTGCCACCACACATCCACACTCGGAAAGAGAGCTCTGGAAGAGACCCCAAGAGTCATACAGATGCAGGCAGATCAGCAGCAGTTCCAAGAAGGGCAACTTCCTTGCCCCTCTGCTCTAGATGTATTGCCTGCAACAGCAAAATCAGGAAAAGCGATGCCACAGTTAGAGTGGAGAAACTGTTCTCCCTTTGTTAAAAGGAAGACAACCCTTGTGGCTCAGGGACTTCCTAGCCTTCTCCAGTCCTGCTCCTCTTTAGTCCCTTGAGCATTTCAGTGAGACACCTTTGCATTTGATCAGGTCCTTGAGGTTTCTGTCAGGCCTTCAGGATGGCATTTGGCAACAGAGTAAGATCATTCCCACACCCACCTTGTTTTGGACTTCTGTAGCATTCCTCCCTGCACATAGATGGAATTAAAAAAAGAAGAATTTTCTGTGTAAAGCAAACAATGTGAGAAGAAAGGGGGTTTAGAAGTCAAATAAGAGAACAAGATGAGGGCATAGGGATTCAATGTTTAGAGCAAAGTCCTCTCCCTAATACCTCTACGTTATCCATTCTACAATGGCTTCTTCTTCTGGTTGGGTCTATTTCTAGTTTAATAAAACAAAAAAAAAAACCAAAAACCAAACAAACAAACCAACCCCCCCCACACCAACCAACCAACACCACACACAAAACCCCAAAACAAATAAAGGAAAAAAAAAAAAACCACCCACAAACAAAACACTAAGTGGATAACTGTGTTGCAGTTTGTCAGCAGTTGCCTCTGCTGGGGAAGCTGCTCAGAGCAGATATGAGTCTAACAGCTTGACTATAAAAATATGGAGAGAATCCTGCTACTTGAAGAAATCCACCCTATCCTGAAGCTAAATTCAACATTTTGTTGAAGGATTAAAACACGGAGCTTTGATGTACAGGCACTTATTTGCATCACAGAAGATATGTGACCTTGCTCAAGCTTATGAGTCTGTCCTCGCAAGTTTAATCACTGCCACACCAGAGGGGTTTTCCACTCGCATTTCATGTGGTGGTGAGAAGAGAAGAAGGAAGAAGGAAAATGAAAATTAGCTGGGTAGTTTGGTAGTCCCTACCAAAAAGGCTTCAGACTGTATAGACTAATTACTTCAAAAATTTTATGCAGTTGGGATCTCCCTCCAGTAATGCCTGAAGTATGTGGCTCTGATGTTTAGAAATTAAAAAGAAATTATGTATGTTTGAAAGCACATATGCACACTAACATCTTCCCAACCCTCATCTTTCTCCATTGCTTTCCTCTCTGCACACTGAGAGGGGTTGTTAAACAGTAAGTTGCAAGGTGGGGGAAGGTGGTGTATTTCATCTAGCTTCTAAGTAAAGAACCACATTTCATTATACTGTACTTTGTGGCATTTCTTACTATCTCTTGCCTCTCCCTGTCTCTTTTCCAGAGTTTATTATTTTCAGTTTCTTTTCAGCAGGGAGTTCCAGATTTGAAGAGAGGAAGGGCTTTAAAACAAAGGGAAAAAAAGCCCAAGACATAAGTTTCTGTCTGATGATGAGTCCAGCTGGCATTTGCTCTCTGGAATGAGGTTCTGACTCACTCTGGCCTACAACAAAAATATAACTCTAAGTCTAGCATGTGTAACAAAGTCTTGTCCCTTTCCCAAGAGAGGATTTCTCATGCCATCTTAGACAAACAGACAGACTGCATGTCCAGGTTTGTAAATGACAGAATTTTTTAAAGAAGAGGCAAAAGAACGCAGATTTTGGACACATCAGAGAAAATGGAGACCAAACATAGCTTATTAAAAACTTTCATCCATCCTCTGATGAAAAACATAGAAGAACTTTTTGCTGCATATTTTTCATGATGTGACCTAGTCTATATATGTTTTAAATTACATAATCACTGTGGCTTTTCCCTATCACAGTGAAAAAAGGTGATTTACCCGTTCACATCCAGCTGGAAGGATATTTAAGCAGCTGGTAATTGCTACCTGATCATTTCTGTGTACCTGCTGCGTGTGTAGAGCTCATCCAGCTCTGTGCCCTTCCCGTACATTCTTTTATCCTGTTTCCTCATACAAAAAAGGTTTCAAAGAAGTTTATTAAAAACGGCCTTTGTGGACAGAGAATGGCCCCACCACCCACCCAAATTAGTCAGAACCCCTCTACCACTTCATCTAAAACGATGACCTAACCTAAACAGTTTCTTTCCACTCAAAACTGTAATTTTAAGTAAAATAGTGTTTCAGAACATTATCAATATTTTTCCTTAATCAGAAACCCCATTTTTCAATTAAGTATGGTAAATATTTTTTTCTAGAGGCTAAATTAACCATTCTGAATTATTCAGGGAAAATTAATATTTCTTGTTGTCAAACACCAGTTGGTTTCTATCCCTCGGCATTCAACAGCAACAGGTTCAACACAGGATAAGAGACAAGTGAAGGAAGACAGAATTTACAGGAAAACCATGTAATAGGACAAAGCTAGCAAGCCATGTACATCTTGCTGAGTCTCACACAGCCTGGCCCAGCCACTGCCAGGCTTTACAAGAGCACTTTCAAGGAGAATGAAGCAATTCTGTGGAGGTTTTGAACAGATCTATCTGCAAGAATGGCTGTGGGTGTGCAGATAATTTACTGCTACTTATGGCAGAGAACTCTGCTTATCATCATGCTACTAACATATAGACCAAACAACAACACTGGGCTCCCAGGAGGGCAGAAGCAGACAAGAAAAAACCTAAAGAAATGTTCTTTCTCCATCCTTGGGGCTTACATTTTTTACAGAGTTGCAGCTCAAAGACTGGAAGAATGTCCAAGTAGCTGGCTCTGCAGCTGGAGCAGGACTAGTGACAGCAAGGAGTTGAGGCTGGCTGAGCAGAGGACAAAGGGACAAAGGAGAGGGGATCTTCATGCCTGGCTAAAGGCTTCCTGACACAGTGCTTAGCTGATGTTACTAGCACTGCTGAGATCCCAATGTCAGCCCCATTTAATATCTCTTTTTAATATAATGAATATCATAAAACTGAAGCAAGACCTGGAAAAAAAGAGGACACAAGCACTCATAATTAGATATTTTGTTTTTAAAAGTGGTACTTTGATATTCCACTATCAGCCCAAAATTTTATTTCCTGGTTTCAGAAAGCATTTCAGAAACAAGCAGTTCTCCCAGCTGTGTTCAGAGCAACAAAAGTTTCCTCTTCCTGACTTGTTTGTTCTTCCTAATTGGTTCTCCAGGTGCTAGAAAATTCCTCTTTTAAGGGTTTTACTTAAAAACCTGTGACATTTATGCAAGCTGTAGAAATAGTATTTTCTTTAGCAGTGTTAGCTACAGAAAAATCTACTTAAGTTAGTGCAAGACAGCATAAGGCTTTTATCTCTTCAGCTCCACCTGCACCATTTCTAAATGAATTCCCCAAATACTTGAGGTCTCCTTGAACCTCTCTTTGCATCTTCTTGCTTTTGTCACTAACACCTGGTGACACTGCAGCACCCCTTCACAGAGGTCAAAGAGAGATGCCTGGAATATTTGTGCCACCATTAAGTGCAAGGAGATGGGTTTAAGCACCATGCCCTATAACAGCACTTGAGTGGACAGACTACACTGGGCCTCTGAATTCCTTACATGTCTGCGATGCCCTAGTCTGCTTCTAAATGTTTGCATTCTGAAACTATTTGTAATCAAACTTCACTTACAAAGACACTTGTTTTAATAGGAAAAATATCTTTCTGACCTGTCAAGCTGGGAGACCGACTCAGACTTATCTGCAACAGAGGAGCAGGTATAAGAGACTGTAGGAGTGGCTGTCCATTCCAGAGTTGGAGCAACACACACTTTCATGTGAAGAACTGGAGGAATATTCTCCAAAAAGAAACAACCATTTAAATTTCAGGAGGTTCCTCCTTCTTTCTTGTACTGTGGAAGCACCTGTACAATAGCATATATGCCTGTAAGAGAGTGTAGCCCTGACTGCAGAACATCTCCACTTACTTTATGCTGACAGCGGTAATGGCTCCAACCACCATAAGGATTACCTGGCCATGTCCCTAACCTTACATTGACATGCAGATCAGATCTTTCAGAAAAGGAATTCTGGTAAGTGATGAAGACTGGGAAGAGGTTCTGCATTAGTGTGTCCATCCCTTGAATGACACTTCCCTACACTTACCAAAATTTTCTCCTCCCCAGATGTCCATTTGAGTATCATATTTTCCCAGGTGGTTAAACCAGGACTTGTCAATCACAAAGATGCCGCCTGCTATAACAGGGGTTCTGGAAGAGAAAACAGAAGCCCACAAAATAATCACACGTATATGTAGTACCACAAGCTTAATTCAAGAGGGCAGACAACTGACAGCCTGACAAATTGTATCTCATTTAAAAGAGAAAAACAGTAGAGTTGAGAAGTGAACCTGCAGCAGGTTTCTGATATCCCCCTCACTAGATCATTCTCTTGCCTTTGTTAGATGGTCCTGCAAGCACTACAAGAGTAATGCTGTGTCTTCTGCATTTATATTCACAGTATGAAGGAATGACAGGGGTACTGTCTGATGACTCTGTTCACCAATTAGACACAGTGTGACAGGCTGTTGCATGTATTGCTCTGCTGTTACCAAGCTGGTTGCCTCTGGAGTGCAAAACAGAGGCTCACAAATTACACAGAGGAGTTAAACAATGTTTTTAGATTACAAATGGGGAGCTTTCTGCCTATACAGATGTCGTGGTTTTGCTTTGGGTCAATTTTGCTTTCCACTCCCCACATAATTACTACTAGTTGAGAGAAGGTATTTGCAGACAAAAGAGAGACAGGACTTGGGGGAACAGTATAAACATTTATTACTAGTAAAATAACAACTACTAATAAATTAAAAACTAAAGAATTATATCTATAACAATTTCTACCCAAGTTGAAGTGCTATATATATATATACAAAAATACTTCTTCCTTTTTATACCAGTCCAAGGAGAAGAAGTAGTCTCATTCTGTATCTTTGGAGTTCCAGTTCTTTCCTTCTAGTAGCAGATTTTCAGTAGCAGCACACTTTCATTGCAGTTGGAACTTCTTCTCTCTTCTTCTTATTCTGTGTTGGCTTCCAGGGCTGGGCTTACCCCCCCCCCTCCTGGGCTAAGACTGAAGGCTGGAGATTATTCAGGTCCTGAAGGGTTTTTCTTCCATAGGCTTGCAAGGGAACACTTGCTTACTATGGATCTTCTTCCACAGGGTTACAGGGGCTAATGGTTTAAGAGTCCACCCCTGTTTCCCTATGGAGGTCCCTCTCCATGGGAGAACAGTCCTTGATAGACTTCTCGGCATGGGTTTAGCACGGATCCCACACACACACGGATTCCAGCATCTCACATGGGCCATCTTGCTCCAGCATAAGATTTCTCAGAGTTACAAAATCTTCAACAGCAGTATAGATCCACACACGCACGGATTTCAGTATCTCACCTGAGTTGTCACTGCTCCAGCACAGGTTTCCTTCAGGGTTACAAATCTCCACCAGGACCCTGTCTCACTTCAGTCCTTTTCATGAAGTCTCGGTTCTCTTTAGTACATCCACAAACTTCTTTATTTGCTGCATGGGGAGTCTCCTTACTCCAACACACTTTTACAAGTAGCAAGGATTATTTTTCAGTCTTTTCCTTGCTAAGGAGAGAGAGTAAAAGGCAGGGGGGAAACAAGCCTCTCCCCTTCCGCACTTTACTTTTCTTGCTGCAGTTTCGGCTGCCAGCTCCGACCTTGGAAGCTCCGTTATCTTTCGGCTGGAATTCTTCCACAGCGGTTTCTGTCCAAGCAGTCCGTCTTTTAAACTTTTTTTCTTCACTCTCTTATAAGAGAGAAGGGAGAACTTCAGTGCTGCACCTGCTCCCCCCCCCGGCCCAAGCCGGGGGAGGAGGGAGTCTGGCCCTGTTCGGGCCTGGTACTCCTCTCCTCTACATGGCTGCTACTCTAATTCCAACTGCGCCAACAACTTTCTCTTCCGTTTTCTTGAAGATGTAATTAGCAAAGGCGTTTCTGGACTTTTGATTGGTCTTTTTGTCCGGAAATCACCTGGACAAAACCATCATCAGCCCCAGGGATTGGGCTGAGGGGCAAAACCACGACAACAGACAAGCACCGTGACTTTTCATATGAAAATTTGTTACATTCTGCATGTTTCAGAGCCATGTACACTGCAGTGAGGCTGGCAACAACTCTCTCACCTGTCCATCAACATGCAGATTTAGGAGGCAAGAGTAATTCTGTGCCCACATTATTAAGTAAGATTTAGTTCTCCAATCTGCTTTACACCTGCTGGATGACTGTTTGTCTTCTTCATTCCTTAAGTTTTCACCTGAAAGGCAGAGGTAATTAAAAAACCCCAAGGGGATTTCTGAGGTGTTCAGTGTGCTGAGTGAGGGAGACCACAAGAACAAACATATAGAAGAAGCGGCTTGTAGAGGTGGCATGCATGATAGTATATAATTCCTGTTCTTACAATATTCAGAGAGTAACACTCTCACAGTTAGGGTATAAACCTCAATGCATTCAGAAAATAACATGAAGAGTTTGTCATCAAGTGAACTCTGGCATTTTGTCCTCATCAAGGCAGTCTCTGTGCCCTCCCTGTCATACAGGTGAAGGCTTGGTAAAGGCACTTGGAGGACTGTACCCTGTCCATCAGAGACATTTACCTTATAGACTGAGTTGGGTCTGTTCTGGACATTTTCTGCTCTATAGGAATCTGCTCCCACTTGAAGTGAAGACTCCAGTCAAACCCTGAGAAGGAAAAAGACACAACAAATCGGTCTTGTTATTGTAAAAACAATACTACTAGCTTCAGTGCTAGTCTCTACCTTTACATCACAGGCTATCCCTTTGTTCCTTCCCTGACCACCCTCACAGTTTACCCAAAATGGCAATAGTCTATCCTAATATAGATGTCACCAGCTTCTGTCTTGGCACTGTCACCCGTTGGCATTACAGACCCCTCCTCAATTTCACATCTTCAGGAGAGTGTTGTCAGTATGAAACATAGTTGTATTTCGGCCAGTCTGTCTTACACTTCCCTGTCCCAAAGTTATGAGGTTTAATGAAGTGGGATGTGATGTATTCTGGGAACAAAGGCTTGAAGATCATTGTAAATATCACCTCTTTCAAGGCTACTTATACTTGGCCTGTGTGGATAGTTGAGCACAGCACAGTCACTAACTTTATATCATTGTTGAGGGTAGCCAGAGAACAGGTAGCCCTTGGCTGGCAAGCAGTATAGAAGTGAACCCCAGCCACAGAATAGGCAGAAGGGCACTAGGCACTGGGGCACTAGGCACAGGAACAGCTGCAGGGGGTTCAGCTGCAGGGGAGAGGTGAAAATGCTTTGAAGAGGATGCCACAAGATAGCCTGGCAGATCAAAGCAGCAACTGGAAGTGCCTGTCAAGACTCCAGTGTACATGTAGCATAGGGAGGGCATCGTGAGACATTTAATCAATTAACTAAGTCCTGAAATTGCAAAATGTTATGACAGTGATGCAAGCTCAAGACGAAAACACTAGCTGAATTTTGTTCTAACTCTGCAAAAAACTTTGTAAGTTGCAGAGAAAAAATGACAGAGAACCCATTGGGAAAGATCATCACTCTGTTTTCTTGGAAAGCTGAAGGTAACATAACTTATTTTTCATGCACCATCCTTCAGGCCTTACTTACACAAGCCATTCATTATACCCACCTCCCCTCAAATCTGCTGATGCTGCCAGGTAGGCAAAATTATCCAGGCTGATAACATCAATGATTGGACTCACCACTCGTGTATAATCCTGAGGGAGAGAGAGCAAGGGGAAAAAAAAGCAATCAGGCTTTTCTTGAATGTCTGGCAAAGCTGCCAGAGATCTGAAAACACAAAATGTGCCAAACAAAGCTGCAAATGTAAATCTTTGCCTGGTTTCTCCAGTACGGTTCTGGTAGCTGCACAAGGGAACCATGGCCACTACATCCAAACGTGGAGATGGTGGATACTAGCCAGTTGCACTCCATGGATGTGGGGAATGGAGTCAGACCCCAACACCCAGGTCTTTATTTCCTGCCCAAGTCACAGGGCATGAATCACAGTCCCAAAATTTGCGTGCTTCCTTTCATATCTACTGACAGCATACTTTCTGTTTAACTATCCTTGAATTAACTCATTATCATCAGCCTAGAAATTATCAATCCCCTAATAAAGTATTTTCATAAGAAATACTATGAATCAAGACCCTACACTTAAAAATCATATTGCAAACATTATAATACATATAATACATTGTATAAATTACAATACTAAGATATTGTGAGTACTTTATCACCATTGAAGGGTATAAATATTTAAAGTTTTCCTTTGCAATCCTTTTAGTAAGTAGAAGCTGAATAGTTTTTCAACATCATAGCACAGGGTATTAAAGACAGTCTTGTGAGAGCTGACATACAAGATGAAACAGAGTTGTAAATGCCACAAACAGCACCTTGTTATCGAACAGTTGCCAACATCCATGCCTTTCCTATCAAACCTTCATTCAGTGCCTTGCAATAGTTCCTCCTGATGTAGCCAGGACTGAGTAGGGAAAGACTGAAATCTGAAGTAGGGTGCATATCAGAAATGTAGAAAGTACGTCAGAAATACACTGACTTGAAATCTGCTCACTAAAAAATTAGTATATTGGAGTCAGCACCCAAGCTTTTGCAATTTAGATCCTCCCTGAACAAACTAGTGAGGTTCTTTCTGCTTCGGGACTGCTATGCTGCTGCTGCTGCAGCTTAACTTAAAGACCAACAGTAAAGTAAACATGTACTGGATTCAGAGACAGTGAATTTATTGAACAGGAATAAAAAGCAGAAGCTTTTAAGTTATCAATCCTGAAGTTTCACCTTCTTGTGCTCCTTCATACTAAGCCAATCAGACATGGACACAAAGCATCGTTAAAGCCTCCACCCCTTCTCCTGGGGCCCATTTACTCCATGGTATCCTCCTTTCAGAGGGCATCAATTACAGCCATTTGCAAGCATGGCTTGACTTCTCCCATCACCTCTCCTCTGCCTTCTCTTACAGCAGAGCTGTATGTCTCCCCCTCCAGCTCTACAGTGCAGTAAGGGTGACAGCTGCTAATATTTCCGCCTCATTTTCACTCTTCCAGCCTCACATCAATCCTTTGCCAAGTGAACCATCAAAGGGACATCCCTACACTCACAGGCAGCTCCTCTGTGCTAGGAAGCCGCCTGCATGCAGGTGGTGTATGTTGGCAGCTCAGCAGGAACATTAATAAAAGGAAAATTGTGGTAGTGACAAGGCAGAGGGGAGGGTCCCTATGATATGAGGGAGTGTTGATAAGCAGCAAGAAGAGAGATGGAAACCATGGAAAAGTTGCACAGTGTATACCGCCAAAGTGGCTGTCCTATGTACAGGCGAACAGGACTAGGAAGCACGATGGCTGCAGGAGACATGAGATAAAAGTTGATAGTTCCGGAGTTCACCATTGCATCCCATCGCTCTGCAACTCCTGCCTTGTCACACTGGCAGAATGCAGAAGCCCATCAGGGATCTCTTGCCTTGTAGCTCAGGCTATACTTTCCTCTGTAACAGCCTGCCTGCCTTGGCAGGCTTTGTCCTCACCAGCACTGCTGATGGCATGAGAGGGCAGAGGATCCATCAGCACAAGTCAGACCAGCTCCATCCATCCCAGAGGGGGACATGGTTCTCACCTCTTTCACTCTCTGAAGCATTGGCTGCAGCCACTCACTGTTGACTTCACAGTGACTGTCCAGGAACGTAAGAATGTCAGCAGTAGCCACTTCAGCTCCTCGCACCCGAGAGCGAATCAGCCCTACAGTGAGGAAAGGACAACAGAGGAGCAGGAAGGTTAGGAAGGGAAACGGTTGAGCCTCCTTCAGAATAAATATTTTGTGTAGCCATTACAAGGGAAAAGCAGGTGAATCTCCTATATCACATCTTCATCAGGAACAGAGAGCAGCTTTAGCAGGGCATCCCCTGGGGACAGTCAGCTGAGCTCCCACAGAACACAAAGAATGACTTCTCCTATCGCTTCTCTCCACGACACAGAACTTTCATCTAGCTCCTTCTCTTTCCCCTACAGATACCTTGCTGTTGCCTGCTTGCTGTCTCTCCCACTGAGCACCCTGCCGCCTCTCTTACCAATTCCCCATGACAAAATTCTACTCTCTCTTTTTTCCTTTCTTACTGCTTATCTGCTTTATTCCCATTTGTCCTTTATTCTGCCCTGCAGTCAGAAACATCAGCCTGGCGCTCAGATGTCTCCTTACTTCCTTAGAGACCATCCCAATATGAGATGCTCTTTGTGAACTAAACAGTTGTTCCTGTCTCTCCTTCTAGATCCTCACTCCAGGCCTGCTGTTCACTGACAGCTTTAGAAATAAACCAGCACATGCAAGTCTAACTAAAGGGCAGCTGGGAAAGTCAGAGTTAGCATTTATGCATGTAAGAGACATATGAGAAAAAGCTTTCCTTAACAGAACCTCCTTATGATAGAAATATGATTGTTTTTCCTTCTCCCACACTCCTATATGGTTTGTTATCTTGAACTCTGAGTTTAAAAGGACAGGACTTACACCTACATCTTTATTCCTACAGATCTTAAAATGTGGTCTTTGTTCTAGCCAGGGCCTCTGGACACCACTTCTCATTACTTAAAGTGCGAAATGAGAGCTCTGAAGCCTGAGAGTTGATAAGCCAAGCCATGTTCTCCCTCCACAGAGCCTCCAAACTAGAATACCAAAACAAACTGCAACTATAAGAAGCAACGTGTAAGCAGCTGACAGCAAAGAGTGTCATGTGGAAAAATATGCAAAATCTTTGTGTGCACAAAGCTTTCCACACTCACCTTCTCGACGCATGTTTCGTAGACACTTGACCTTTGGGATCTTGGTAAGGAGTTGGCAGTCCTCAGCTTAGGAAAGGCAAAAAAACACATTTGGCACACATGCGTGAATTATTTGGATTCAACAGAGAGCCTCAATTAACTATTCTCCTGCTTCTCCATGGGAGGGGAAATTCTACTTTCACTTAGCATCACATTAATCAGCCTGATGGCCTTAATCCTCTTGTCTAAAGAGTGCACAGAAGAGCACTGCCTGCTTGCTGTTCTCCTCAGACAGCTGAGTCTATGTTCTCCAATCCTGTGAGCAGCCAGGCCTCCAAGAACAATGGGGCATGTGCTGGCAATGTGGCACTGGGCACCGATGAAATGGAGAGAACAGAGGGAGCCAGGGATGTAAACGACCAGAATGACAAGGATAAGAGAGTTCTGTCATATAAAATGATCTTATCCTCTCTCTTTGCCTTCAGTGGCTCATCTGGGAATTTCCTGCCATTTGTTCTCAGGGCACTTTCTGCTTGATTTTGTTTAATAAAGACCATAGGGATGTGACCCACTTCCTTGGAGACACTATTACATTAACACATGGATGCCTGATCGAGGGCTCTGCTGGCAGCTTGCCAGAAGCTCCTGGCATCTCTCATTTACACTGGCCAGGGAAGATGACAGAGAGGAACAGTTACCTGCTCCAGCCCAGCTGTACCAATAAGCACTGAGTCGTTAGTTCTCTGCCATCCGCTCTCTATTCCTGCCCTAGCAGAGGTCATAACAATTTCTAACTTGCTCTTTTTTCTTGCTCCAAGTTCACCCCAGTTTCCACATTTATTCCACGTGCCTTTTCATGTCTCATGCCCCCCTTTCCTGCTGTCATCCTCCTACAGACTGAGCACTCTGGAGAGAATGCAAGGCCCTTAGTCAAAGTGCATCTCTTAGCATGCTCCTGTACAAGGATTTGAATACTGAAATATTGCAATCTGAAATACTGCTCTTACGTGGGCACTTTGGCAGCTGCTGCACTGTCCAAGGAAGTGGCAGATGCTCTGAATTACAGAGTATCACGATTTTGCTGGACCTCTGCTACAAGGGAAGGCAATGATCTCATCTTGGTCAAGTCACAACTTCAGGTATGAGAATCTTTACTAACTTGTTCACTCTGCAGGAGCGGAGCACATCATTCTGCCTGTAGCTACTTGCAAGAGAAGACAGACTCTCAATATCTTTGGAGAAACTGAGGTGGGTATTAAAGCAAATCATCAGACTTCAAACACGCGCTAAAGTACCTCCATGGAGGTGTCTCAGGGGAGTGGCTATATCCATAAATATCCAGTTGCAAGAGAAAAAATGAGAGCTGTCATAGGATGAAGCTTTCTTAAAAATCTTTCTATTTAGCTAGGAGCCTAAATGCAATTTTTTGGATAAGCCCTGTGCAGAACAGGTAACAGAAATATATCAGTTTTGATCTGGAACACTTAGTCCATCGAGAACTGAATTTTTAGGTGCTGAGTGTAGGAACACTTAGGATTGTTTGTTGGAAGTGCTCAGAAACACTGAGCTTCTACAGCTGGGCACAGCTCAGTACTTATTCGAATCATAACGTAAGGCCCTCAGAAATTTAAATCCCTCATCTCAGCATCCACCTTTAATTTTTTTTTTTTTTTTTGCCAAAGCTATGTAAATATTTAGCTGCAAAATCAAAAGAGCATTGCTTCCTTACCTCAGCAGGCCAAGGTGAACATTCGCAGCTATCTGTAAAGTGTTCTGAAGGAGTAATTATCAATTATTATAAATGGTACATAACTAGATTGTCCTTGAATCTAGTACACATCACGGGAGAAGCAAGAAGGCTTCTATCCCCACCACCTCACCACTACTACACAGCCAGGAGCAAGAGCAACTGTACAGATGGAAAGAGTCCACAGCCTCCAGTCTGCAGATCTGATGGAACTCATGCAGTAGACACTCCATCCCTGTGCCAAGCTGCAGAAGAAGGTATGGTGCTGCCCAAAGCAATAACCTTTCCACAGCTTCCCACAGGGACACCTGGGATCCTAGACACATGAAGGCAGGCAGACAGTCGTGTCCTGGTCTGCCTGCAGGAGCCCAGGCAGCAATTTTCTGTAGGCTCTACTGCATCCTCTTGTTCTCTCTTGATCTGTAATTACCCACTCTGCACATGTACAGCATTGCTGCACGTATATCTGTGCTAATCAGCTCACCAAATGGCGCATAATGAAACTAGACAGAGATCTCTGGCAACCTAGGCCCAACTGCCAAGCTGACAAAAAAGGAAGACCCAATGTAAAGAAAAAAGACAGGAAGAAGCTCTGGTCTTTGCAATGCGTGGACATTAAACACAGAAAAATTTCCTTTCTTTTCTTTTTTTCTTGCATACAGACAAGAGGAGATCTGTGAAGGAGGGGGACGAGCTCAGGGAGGACAGAAACCTCCTGCGGAACAGAAGGGAAAAAGCTTGCTTGATCTTGATTTTCAGTACAAATATGAAAACAAAAGGCAGGAAAACAGAAGAGAAAAAAATCAGTGCAAATTCATACTTACGATCTGAGCTGAAGTCATCTACCAAAATGATCTCCTGGATGAGATTGGGAGGGGTGCGGTTCAGAACACTGCAGGAACCCAGGGGATAAAAAACACACTTTGTGAGCTGCCATCATAACAACAATGTTAAGACTGATAGAAATATGCTATGCATTACAGCAGGAATACCAAACTCCAGTAAAGTGGAAGTAGTGACCTTGCCCTTGTAGAAGGATTCATTGACAGGAACCAAACTCCAAGCAGGAGTATCCCAGAGAGCTGTGGCATCTCAGTGGGACCTTACAAGGACCCACAGCCAGGAAGCTGACCGAGGACTTGCCAGCTAGCAAAGGATGATGCTGCATGCTCTCTGACTCCTAACAGAGAGGAGAAATGGAGAGCCTGATGGCCATTCCCATCTGCCAGGCTCTGGGCAAAGTCCACCATTGCTGGAGAGTGAAAAGAGCAGCCACTTTCCCCCGCAAGGAGCTCTGTCTCAATGCCGCAGATGAGCCCTGCTCAAGCTTTCTCACCAATTCCATTTATTGGAAGGGAATATTGTCAATATTGCCTTGGCAATATTCTGGATTTGGATTTTATTTTCCACTTTTGCTTCTTACTTCTTTCAAACCAGTTCCACACTTGCTGAAAGCACCCTCTTTCCTAGGGTGGTTGCACCGCACCGTGAAATACCCTCAAGACTGCAGTGAGTTTGCATCTGCAGGATACAGGAGCTATCACACACAAAGTGAGATAAAAGCTTCTGCCCTCCTCAGAGGTCAAAGAACTCTGGTACCCTGAAGTCCGAGCAGTTTGGTTCTGACCTCTTAATTGCTCTCATTTCTTTAAAATGCTTGAACTCATTTTCTGTGAACTTAAACTCTCTCCCCTGGCTTTACTACCATCACTCTGCATATTCCCCCTTCAAGCCTCCTCCAATGCCTGTATGAGCAGGCAGGTCCTCATTAACTTCAACAAGATTGCTCAGTAATGCTTAGGCACCTCAATGTAGAGGACAGTTATGCAAATTTTAGTATCAAGAACAAAGGTAAATACTATTCTCCTAGTTCTAGCAACCTGTCTCAAGTGACACCTGCTCTTCTATTTTGAGCAATTCTGCAGAAAGATTGCTGGGTTTTTTTCTCTTTTGTGGGCTTTTTTGTTTTATAGAGGAAACAGACAGCAAAACTAATCCCATACTCTCAGGTACGACGCAGTAGAGAAATAAATTATCATACTGCTAAGTAACATCACTGATGCCTTTGTATACAGAGCCAAAGTTTTCCAGTTTGTGAGTCTTCTGCTGTATCACAGCAAAATTCTGACTGTTCTGCTGCTCAGTATCACATCCCACTCTATTTCAGATTTATGCTGCTTTATATGCCTCTGATAGTATTTGTATTTTGAGCTTACATGTCCCTAGATGACCGAGCTTGCATTTTTCAAAGCTGAATCTCATTTGCTTCACTTGGCACATACCTCTCTGGATCCTCTCATATGGTGGGGTGGGAGGTGGAGGGGATGTTCCTCTGCCATTTTAAGTGCAGATTCTCCCAGCACAACCATCATCTGCATATTTTATAGACAAGGTTGCCCTGCACTGAAATTCTTGTTTGTGCAAACCCAATGCAAAACAATACAGATAGACTGCATCCTGCAGTATAATGGCTGCAAAACAGTATTCTACACATTCTCCCACTAGCCTCATTACTGGCAACACTCACATTTTCTTCACAAGTTTCAGGTCTTTCAACTCAACACATCTGGGGAAAAAACCCCACACATTTTGTTCTCTCTTCCTTGCCTGTCCACTGATTCCCCAGTAGAGAGAATACACTCCTTGGGGAGTTCACAGCTCATTCTACAATGTCCAGTTCTTCTCTCAGCTCCACAATAATTTGCTGTGGATCCTTGGGAAAGGTACTTAATCTTCTTTGCACTTGTTTTGCCTGTCTTTTTAGCAAGGAACACAGTAATCCTAGTATTCCTCTTCAGTGAGGTACAGAGACTGGCATGACAATCAGTTAGTTCTAGGCACAAAAATACATTATTAGGATTCCAAAATTCAAATGACAATTGCATTTTACAGCAGAAACACCAACTGTTCTCCCTTCCTCTCATGGATTCCCTTCTTACTTTGTCTTTTCTCACAGCTTCCTTCTTCTTTCTGAATCAGTGTCCTTACCCTCTTGCATGACACGACATCACATCAGCATTGCCAATGACTTTCTCTCCTCTGCTGATCTGTCCATCCCCCACCAGCTCACAGATAATCCTGTTTATTCCAGATTTTAGCAGAAGAGGATCTTTTTTCCCTTTGCTCTAAAATAATCTCCTCTTTTGCCATCATCTCAATTGTCATTGTAATGAGATGTTACACCAAGTGCTCTAGCATTGCAATAGCATCCTTTTAATCAGAATTTTTACAGGCTCCCTGCATAGGCACTGAACCACTGACAGCTGTTCGAGTCCATTGACTTAGGGCCTGACCATTCACCTTTGCACTTGCACCAAAACCAAACAGTCCCTGCAACAGTGACTGAAATTAGAAAAGGAAAGAAAGGGACCAGATAACAAAGCAGTTGACTATCCCTTCTGTGGGAATGGTCACTGCAGCCGAAGTGATGGTATTGCTTAATGACTAATCACACATAGACATCAATCACAGAAAGTGAGAAAGAGAACAGGATACCAAGCAAGTAACTGGTTTGAAAGTGAAACTATGTCCTATCTAGGAAGAGAGATCAAGCAGGAAAGCTCTTGACTGATACAAATCTCCTGCGGGACTGAGGATGCCACCAACAAGCCATTTGAACTGGCATGTTCACAGGTTCTGTCTGATAGCCCATTTCCCATTTTTTTTTCCTATTCCCCTTCTTAGTCTCTTTCTGGATAATTTTAGCCAGTTGTCTCAGTCTACACTGAAAACAAATAAACAAAATTTGTCTGAAGGACTCCCTGCATGGGACTAGTCAGATTTGGGGCAGAATGGCTTATTAGTGTGCTGGCCTGGCCCCTTTAGCAGCTTGCACATTGGGCAGCAGGTCCAGTTGACTGTTGCCTTCACCTAGAGCAGAGGAGGAGAATGGCTGGAGCCCACAGCAGAAGACAGGCATGCAGACCATGCTGTCTCTAAAGACCAGGAGGGACAAGCAACAGCATGCTGGAAGGAATAAGCTATTCCTCCTCTCAGTCACTCCTTTATTTCCCCCTCTCCCTCATACACAAACATTTCTCCCATCTCAAGGGGCAACAACAGCACATCATTCCCATTACTTCCATCCAGCAGCAGAGCCAGCAAGGAGAGCTTGGCAACTGCTGAGCTGCCAGAAGTGTTTGTGTGGGTCCATGTGCGTGTACATGCAGGTGGGGTTAGCAAGAAGGGTCTGCAGATCAGGATCTGGCCTCTACAGCTGCCATGTTTAAATCATCCTGAAATAAACTGTAATGCAGGAGTCTCATCCCTGGGTCACTTCCCAAGACATTATGGTACCAGCATTGCCACTTTGTTGAGTTAACCTGCAGAGCTGTCAGAGTAACACAGT
Organism: Empidonax traillii; assembly: GCF_003031625.1. NCBI lineage: Eukaryota > Metazoa > Chordata > Aves > Passeriformes > Tyrannidae > Empidonax > Empidonax traillii. The sequence continues at coordinate 2,390,708 of NW_020955249.1, forward strand.
AAGCCAGTATCTGGCTTGGGAGCGCATTTAGGCTCCCTCTAGTTATAATTTAAGAACAATCCCAGTTTAATCCCAATTTAAGTTCATCCCAATTTAACTTTAATCCCAATTTAAGTTCAATCCCAGGATCCTTTTCATATATTTCTTCCTAGAATTTCCCAAAGTTTTATGGCTGATTTTTGAGAGCCCAGATTCAGGCACTCAACATCCAGGTTAGCAAAGATCTCAAGTATGAAAACTTCAACTGGTAATACATATTCTACTCACCTCAAAAGATTAGGCCTCTTAAAATGTTTTCAGACATAGAAAAATTTGGGTTTGGTGCTGCTCATGCCTATCAGTTGTCCTCTTTCACCCCCACTTCTTTTATAGCATCCCCACAGTGTAATTATGATAACAGAACTTGAGAAAAGGCCCATAATAACAATGGAATCATATTTAACTTTCACCAGATGCATTTAAAATGGTTCATTTTAATTCTCTAAATAATCATGCCGTACTAGCTTAAGAAAGTTCTTACAGATACAGAAATAATGACAAGCTGCAAGTCTGACTAGTCAGCAGGTAAGCAGGCAGTGCAATTTTATGCTTCCTGTCACTTAATATCACTGCAGTCCTTTGCAGACTCACAGCCAGGTCATAAACCCAACAGAACAGAACAGTCCTGTTCCTCTGATACTTGACTTATCCCAAAGTGCAAGGGATGCAATGTAATTACATAGTATTGGTGCACTGACTGTGTATGTGAATTGAGCAAAAATTACATTCACAGCAGTAATTCAGCCTGGCACATTCAGATGACTTGCTGAAAGACAGTACTCTCCAGTTACAGAAGAGGCCCTGAAGAGCACATCCCATCAATGTGCAAATGGGACTTGGTTCTATGCCTCTTCTAACAGTGCAGCCATGACCTGTGCCTTTACCTTTGTGTACAGTTGTCAAACATCCAGTGCCTCAAAGGCAAGGCTCCTAGCCAATGCTTGGTTGTGTGACACTCCAAATACTGTAGAGCTCAAGAAGAACTCAGCCTTCGGGATACCTCACCAGGCAGGGATAAATTATTGACACTTCTGACGTGATTTAAGGAAGGAGTAAATCAGTCACATGCACTGGCTGTAAACCATCTGGCAATGAAGAGTCCAGCTGTAGCCAAAGGTCTGGGAGGAAATTCCATCCACAGCATTCACAGCAGAGTACAGTCAGTTCTTCACAACAGCACTCCTCCAGTGGCAGCAGTATTGCAGGGACCAATTTGAACAGATGGGTCATTCACTTTTCAAGGTCTTTGTTGGGAGCTCTGGGTTGCAGGAGATCACATTTGAGAGACTGGGGATACCATATCTTAAATGCTGTGTCCAATTCTAGGCTTCCCAGGACAACAAAAAGTGTGACATGCTGAAGCAGGTCCAGCAAAGGACCTCTAAGATAATTAAGGGACTGGAGCATCAGATGTATGAGGTGAGGCTGCAAGAGCTGGAGTTGTTTATCCTAGAGAAGAGAACGCTCAGACAGTTTGCTGAGCCTCTGTATTTGGAGACACTAAAAACTGATCAGGCACAGCCCTGAGCAGCCTACTTCAGTTAACCTTGCTTTGAGAAAGCCTGGCCCGTTAGGGTGCCGGTGATGCTTATCTGCTCATTAGTACACATTATTTCCACAGGATCTGGATATCAGTTTCTCTCTCTACGTAATGCTCTGCTCTAAATGTCACCTCTTCATTTTAACTATCATGGTAACTGGCTGCCTTGAAATTTTCTTAAGGATCCTGCTACCATGGTTTCTGAGCACCTAACCATTTCCTGTCTGACCCATGATGGAATCGGCAGAAGTCTCCTCTCGTTGCCCTAGCAGCACCATGGTTTAAAACAACTTTGCTCATTTTCTGAACAGTGACTCTGTAGAACTCATTGTATGGTTCAAATGAAAAGAAAATGATACAAGTAAAAAGACAAAATGTGTTAGTGCAATATATACAGGCCTCTGGAAACACAGTAGCAACAAACTTGGCAGACAGAAACCCAGCCTTCTAGCCAAGAGGCCAACTTGAAAAAGCCTGTTATTTATTCACGTAGCACATTCACGCAGGCCCATAGGACCTGTCAGGGGAAAGAAGTGGAAATGATGAATAATGCATTCCTGCTAGTGATATCACCAGCTCAACCTTCTACACAGACAATTCACTCTTCCTTCAGCCTCCACAGACTGTTCCTGGACCTGCATGCAGGCTTCAGAGACCCTTTGAGAAATGACTTGGTAAGTCAGAAAGAGCAGAGGGCATTTTCTTCTGTGAAAACTAAAAGGAAAGGAGCCTACCTGAGTTTTGTGGGGGTGATGGAAGAAAGGGGTGAAGGAGCAGCTGGAACATTGCTTTGTAGTACAGATGATTGCATGCATCCATCTACCTGAGGATGCTGACAGGCCCTATGCTACCTATTTACATAGTTAGATTTGGCCACTGCTGATACTCAGATATGAGGAGGCACTGGTACAAGATAGCAAGTGTCCTGCAGGCTCAGCAGGGTCTGTGTGCAAAGCCCCAGGGAGGATCTGGTGGGTCATCAGGTTCAGCAACTGTTTACCAGCAAATAACTCTGAGTACCTGCTCAGACCACAAGGTCTCCACAAGACTTGCCAATCACTTTCTGCTTGAAAGACTTACAAGCTGTGCTCCCACCCACACTGAGCCAATCACAGCTTCAGGGAGCCATCTGCTTAGTTCTGGTTATGGAACACAGCCTCCTCCTAAGCCTCCATCACTCACTGCAATCAGGCAACACACAGTGTTCTCTTTGGTACCTCTTCACTCTTTCAAGTCAAGCTCACACAGACTCTTCTCACCTGTGGACGCAAGTCCAGCAGCCCGTTCCTGCTGCTCATGATTCCCCCGCTAGGAGCCATACAGTGGGTAGCAGCAGATATGCTCTGTATATTGGCAGATATGCCCACACTGCCAATCCAAGCCCCTGGCTTGTCCTAGTGGGCCAGCTGAAGGCTAGAACACTGGCACTTGGGGAACTGCAGTCACCCTGCTTGTCTAACTGCTGGAAAATGCCTATTTCTCCACCAGTACCCTTCCTGACTCCACCATCCAGGCCCAGCACCCCTTGCTGAGCTCACCTCTTCACCGTGCGAAGCAGGGTAGATCGTGCCTCATTGTGGAAGGTGATGATGAGACTGGTAGCTGGCAAGTCAGTGTCATAGCGTACAGAAGTGCACCTGCAACACAGGAGAGGAGAAGTGTAAGACAAACAGCACCCAGCAGCAGCCACTGCAGCAATGTACCTAGAACTCCTAAGAAGAGAATAATATGCTAAACTCAGAAACAGCACAATTGAGCTGCAGCAAGGGAGGCCTCAGCAGATTGTCTACCAAGGTTGGCAGCACTTAAAAAAACTGTGCCTGTTGAAAGGCGGTTTTGAGGCTGTGATACCTAAGGCCCCAGAGGTGCACACTAAGGAGGGCATGTGGGTTCTGTAGTGAAAAAAGATTTAATAGCATGGACTCTAGTCCCTGCCTTTACCTGTGATTCACATAGAATCTTGTTTATTCATGCACAGGATATGCATATGCTGAGGATGCATGGAGCTGGTACACCCAGGCATAAAGCACTTCAAATTCTTTGCATATTGAACTTTATAGAAAATAAACCACAAGCTAGTGCTGTGATTTGTGTTGGGGAGTTGCTGAGGTTCCAGACTAACAGCTCAGTGGGCAATGAAGAGCAATTCCTTATGTCTTCCCATCTGACTTTGTAATGTACATACATACATTCTCACACTCAGAACCAAGGATTAATTTGCACCAGGGTTGTTCATCCCCTCATAGAAACTTTGTTCTCCGCAGGGTAACAACTCACAGATATGAATCCTGAATCCAACTCTGGCAGATGCTAAGTATGGCGGATTTGGGCTGACCTGCTCCTCCAAAGTGTCTGGCTTCTTAAGTTCCAGCCAGGGTAAAGCTGCAGTCAGCCAGCACTAATTCCCTGTCTGATGAAGAGTCCACACCTGTTTTTAACAATTCAAGGCCACACATAGACTGAATCCATCTTTAGAGGGAATACAAATCACTTCTTAGAGCCACTAGTTGTATTTCCACATTTACTTACTATTCTTTTATGTTATTGCTAAACTGTTTTTATCATCACATTTGATCCTACTGGTTTATGACTTTTTCATTGCAATGTTTTATTAAGGGGGCAACAGCTTCATACAACAATTTATAGACATATAAAGAAACCTTGATAAAGACTAAAGTGGAAAATGTGAGACCAGACATGAGACATACCATATTTGTTATTGTTTCAAAATAACTCCATGATGTAATGCATACAAAAACATACTGAGGAATCAGGAAGTGGAAAAGCAGAAGAGGCTCATGTATGTGTTATTTGAGGAAGTCATCCAAAGATTTCAGCATTACTACAGCACCACAGAGGACAAGGTTTGCACTTGAAAGTTGACCCTGTCTTTGCTTTGGATCAAAGAAACAGCTATATGCTAAGGCAGAAGCAGCTTTTAGGATGTAGAGTCAAGCATGTCTGTGCTCTGCTTGGGTGCCTGATGAAAAATTAGCATGTTAGTGACCTACTGACTTCCCCTGTTCCTTAAACACGGAGCCAGGTCCACAATCTAACTTTTCTCAGTTGAAATAAGTTTTCATTCTGAGTTGCCATCCCAGCAACTATTCCAATATTGTTACAAGACAAGATAGTCACAGTTCCCTCAGTCTCCAACTGCCACTCCTGCAAAGGGGAGGAACATGGAAATAGGTTTATTTGTTCTGATTATATACTACTTTGGACTCCCCATTGCTCAAGGGGATCCTTGCAAAGCTGGGTCTGAAATGGCCATACATTTGCTGGGGATTACATATGTGTTGCTCTTCAGACTGAAGTGCACAGATAAGGCTTTGCACAAAAAGCATGCTCTAAATGCTAATTGCAGATCGAAATAAACAATAATTCACCTCTGAAGTGAGCTGGTTTTCAGCCAGAACATGACAGCAGATTAACAGAAAACAGCAATTCTGCACAGCAGGGAGATTTGTCACTAACACAGGACACGGCACTGCTGCCTCCAAGTCACTAAGATGCGAATCCCAAGTACTGTGTTGGGGAACAGGAGCACAACACTTGGATTCTACAACCAAGGTCCTGACTGCTTCCCTTCACAAGGACTCTGATGGCTGTCAGTGCTGGCAGGTTTACGAAGCTCCACATCTCCTGACATCCCTTTCACAGTTTCAATCAAGTTAGATGCCTGGTTTCCTGCTCCCAGCAGCTGTGAAATGTTGCTTAGACAGGGTTTAGGACTTAAGCAGACTGTTTAACACTATCCTATCCCTATCAAACTTACACTTTTCAAGACACAGCATTGCCTTTTTGTACTCCAGAAACTACATTACCTGAGCACTATCAGCAATTTAAGGATGATGCACCCCAGCAGCCTTCACCCAAACAGTAATGCTTAGGCTGGAAAGAAGGCACCAAACCAGCTTCAGACAGCCAGGGCACAGCATGTGAGGAACACAAGCAAAGCAACACTGCAGCAAAGGTATACTTTGCAGACAGGAGAGGGAATCTGTAATTGTGAGGGGAGCTGTGCAAAAAACAACCATCAGATGAGCAATATGAGCTGCAATGGAGGAGCTGTGCTAGAAAAAAGTTGATGCTTGGACCTGGAAAAAGAGGTGCTAGAAAGGTCAGAAGCTGAGGTTGAATTAGTCAAGGGTCTCAGAGCATTTGAGACCTTTCCAGATTAACCATCCAGTTTAGGGAAGCAATGGACCAATGTGGCAAAGAAAAACCCAAAACATCCTTGGTCAACACTGCAGAACAACACCAGAGGACAGTGGTCTCCCTGCCCCAAGCAGCAGCCACGGCTTATAGCAAGGGCTGCAGGGTACCTGTAGTGCCTGGTGTCCCGAATGGGTCGATCACTGCTGAGTCTGTCACTCTCCAGCTGATTAAAAGCGTGCTGGCGGTAGGGGTCTTCTCCAGCCTTCAGCAGCTTTGAGGACAAATAAGCCTTTTCATCAAAACCCCTCCGGCTGTTCTTCTCTCCTGGGGGAGTTCGAGTCATCTAGAGCAGAGACAAGCATCAGAGCATCAGGGAGAGCAGCCAACACATGGTTAGACGTAGGTAATAAGTTCAGACATTGCCACACATCTGGAAGTGGCTCAGGTATGGGGAAAGAAAGAATAGGCAAGAGCTTGGAAATGAGAGCAGGAAACCCTCATAGATTGGATTTTATAATCGCCTTCTCGGAGGAAAACTGCAGGCCTCACTATCCATGCCGACTGAGCTTGAGATGAAAGCTGCTGTTCCTGATAGCACAGGCAAATTCCCTTTAGCCCTTGTTACACAGAATGTGTGAGGCTGCAGACATTTGGAAATCCTTCCAGGAGATGCATGTTTGAAAGCAGTCTCCAGCCAAGGCGGCTGAAACACAGTATTTTGAGGAAAAGCAGTTTCAACCTTTTGACAATCACTATTTCATACAAACACAGAGGCAGCTGATTTAACAAGTTCCCTGCTGTGCCTTGCCCAGATTCTCACCGAAGTCCGTGATACAGTTGGAAGCTGCACGTGACTGTCCCCAGTACCCCGTAAGAGTTAAAATGCCTGGGCCATCCCTCTCCTCTCCTAATTTTCCTCTGGCTTTCTGAGGCCACAGAGTCAGTGCAAAACCAGCACCTAAAAACCATTCACTAGGGTCACCAGGGGAGAGGACAGGCATAGCTCTGGCCCACGCTGAACTCTCAGATAGGAGAATTTGGTTGGAAGCAACATACAAACTCTAAAATATTTGATTATAAAGCAATCGGGATTGCTCATACAATGAAAGTAGTTTAACAAATTGTCTGTGGTAGCCATTTGGTAGACCAAATCATGAAGAAGCCATAAAATACTCCTAGCCTTGTGCAAAGGAGTGCTGGAGCTCCCTAAAACTGTTGCAAAAGGCAGATACTGGCACATACACATCTCGTTCAAAGCACTGGATAATGCTCAGATCTTGAGATCACTCTATGTAAAATAGTTTGGATACCCTCTAATACCAGATTTGATCACATTTCTCCCTCTGCTAAAGGGCTCCTTTTAGGAGTTATAGAGGGCAAGAGACCAGAGAGTGGTCCCCAATATCACACAGCATTTTGCTTGAGCCATCTTAGTGGGTTGGGAAAGAATTCAAGAGCCCCACCACCACAGCAAATTCCTTAAGCAAGAGAGTGCTTAGAAGAACCTACATATCTCCAACTTTCTCTGAGAAGGGCTACCTTGAAGTGCAGACAGCCCTAGGAGAACCAGACACTTGCATAAGAAGATGGCAAATGAAATTCAGCATGGAAAAGTGCAAAATAATGAACATTAGAAAAAACAAATTGAACTACTCATGTCCATTGATGGATTTCAAATGAAACATGACCGCTCAGGTTACAGATCTGAGCATCCCCATGAAATGAATGCTCAAATGAAACCCTGCACTCGGTCTGCCGAGATGGGAAATACAGCAAAGTGAGTGCACTGCAAATGGAACAGAGAAAACTGAAACCACTGTGAACAATTATTCGAATCAGTGACAGCTCAGCAGCCACAGCCAGAGTACAAGTTTTGTCAAGCCTGTCTCTGGAAGGAAGCTACTGGAGGATGAAGAGAAATTAGAGGCTAGGACTATTCCTTTTGGAGAGAAGATGAATGAAGTCAGAAAAAAAAATGAAGATGGCCCATAAAATTATGCCTAATACAGCCAAAGTCAGCCTGATGTTCAGATTTCCCCTTTTTTACCGTACAAGAACAAGGGAAATGTCTTTTCATAGGGAAAAAAAAGTGCTCCTATTTTCAACACAAAGAAACTCCTTCAACCACTGCACAACCAAGCCTATGCTTATGGTGTAGGACACATACAGCTTTACTCCAGTGGAAAACTCTGCCTCTGTTACACTCCTCCAGGCAGAGAATGCCCTGCTCTGCCACTCCTTCTCAAGGCCACCACCCTCTCCCACTCCTTGCAGCTGCCACCACTGCAACCCCTCCAACCAGCCATGTAGCTGGGTTACGGTAACATCTCAGTTACTTTTGTGGCCGGTTTCACAGCATGCTACCTAGAATTTTTGAGAACACACACAGGATCACTCTCGAGGAAAAGACAACGCAGAAAGAATTGTGTCTTGTCGATATCACCTGGGGAATCTTTTGCTGTGAGTTTTGCAACCAGACTTGTCTCTCTCACATTGGCCTTTTCAGCCATCAGGGCGCTTGTAGCAAGCGTGGGCAGAGCTCTTCTCAAATCTTCGTTCGCAAAGCCTAGCCATGATGATGATGATGACCTAGAATTTCCCTTGAAATTGTGTTTTCAGGGTGACAAGGAAAATAATTACATTCATATCTCTGAAAACTGAAAAGTTTTCTTTCTCTAAATCACACCAGGAGTTTTGTTAAACCTAGCTTCTGTTTCTCTTTTTCCTTTCGCCCTAGAAAACAACACTGATTTGCAGCAAAAGCCCAGCTTATCACATGCCTTTAAATATTATGCAGTCACTACCTTGCCCTCTGCTACTTATGTCTCCTTGAGCCCCCTGAAAAGTAACAGCTGTTTTTGGTTTATGTTGCCAGAAACATACTAGAAAATGCTGGAACTGGCAACAAATCTTCAGGAGACATTTTTCTCAGGGCGGTGCAAGGGCTGGGGAATCCTCATGGTGTGGAGCAGGGTCTGGCAGCCAGGGACCGGCCCAGGGACCATCCCACACCCCAACCAGAAGTTGGGCACCAGCGAGGGGCACCAGGGCAGCCCCAGCCCTGGGTATTGGGCACCCCTCTGGGGACAGGAGGTGATGGGGGCCCACCTTGGCTGGGCCCATGGCCAAGCAGGGCAAGGCTATTGGGAGGTGGAGACCAGCCCAGCTGCACTGTCACTGGGGCAGGGGCCAAGAGACCCTGGGGTCCTGGCCATGGGTAGGGTGGGAAAAGCTCCAGGGGGCTGATATGGGGTCCTGGGCCATAGGCAAGGTGGGGAGAGTCCTGGGGAGTGAGCAGGGACACAACTAGCGACCTCAAGGCCATGATACGTTTAAACTTGAGCTGTCAGAGGTAATTCCTCTAGATACTGTGGTTCTCACATAGCTTGTACCTCAAACAGTGGTATAAAGAGCACTTGGAATTGATTGTCAGTTAAGAATTAAGTCCCACTTGTAGTTTATCTCAGACAGTATCTCTTTGTGCTCTCTTCAAACAGGTGGAAGGGAAGTTGCAGGGGATGATAGCTAGGATGGCCTGGCTTCAGCTTCCAGAAAGGCAGCTAATCAATAGATAATCAACAAGTAATCAAACATTCACCTATGAGCACCATGAAGCTAACAAGGTAATAAATAGGAGCCAACTGAGATTTGTCAAGACCGATCATGTCAGACCAACATAATTTTCTCCTGTGATGGAGTAATCAGGCTCAAGGGTGTGGAGAAGCAAGAGATAAGATACTTCATGACTTTGATAAGGTTTTTGATAGGGATTGTTAAAATGTCATTAGCGACCTAGAAAAATAATAGTCTGGGTGAAACTACTGAAGAATGAGTGAAACAGTTTGGAAAACCACTGTCTGAGCAGAATTATCAGCTGTTCACTGCCAGAGCAGAGGGGCTATGGTGAGAGCAGGTCTTAAGGGTTTGTTCTGGATCCAGCACCATTCAGTATTTTCATAAGTACCTTGGATATTCAGAGTATGTTTGTCAAATCCATAGGAAATCCAGAAAAAATGGGTAACAGGATTAGAATACAAAATTATCTCAACATGTGGAAAAAAAAGTCTGAAAACAGTAAATGCAATTCAATAGGGGCACCACAGACCCCTACAGTTCATCAGGTAATGTAATTACACACCCTCTATCCCCGTGCTTGAGGATGGGACTACAAGGTGGAGTTAGGGGAGTGGAAGAGCCCAGTTCCTTATGACTGATGCTCTGTGATAGATTAAAAAAAAAAAAAAAAGTGCTACATGAAAGCAGAAATAAAGATGAATAAGCACTGGAAATGTGAGTGTCTAGACTAGGGATTAGCAAATGGTTTGCACAAATTAAGTTCTGTCCCAAACATTGCTGAGGCATCCAACAAAATTCACATATCAAAATTTCAGGAAATACTCTAAACCTTCTAATCTTATTTTGCCCTTTTTCATTTTCACAAATGCTTTTCCCTTTCAGTGATAGAATGGACTCAGATGCACTGTCAAAAGTGTGTTCTTATTTGTGTTTTGACATGATTCAAGAGACTAGAAACTATTTAAATAGTGAAATTAACTTTGTAAGCGAGGGATTAAGGGTAAGGAATTAATGCCATGTACATCTATGAAAACTTGAGATACTCATTTCTTGACTAGCACAGGGATATTCCTCTAGGCCTGATTCCTTGTGAAATAGTAAGACTATATTACAGACAGTGCCATTCACCTCTGTGCATTGTCACTGCCTGCCATAAGACACAGGCACACCAACTGCCACATTGTGCTAACAGCCACTAAAACCAGAGCTAGGGAATCCAGGGCCCTGAGATACATTTTTTAACAACAGGTTTGGCCAAATTCAAAAAGAATAACCACACCCCACAGGTCATGAAGAGTTGTTACCTTATTAGAGTAAGATATGCAAAACTCTCAGAGGAAAATACAATTAATAATTTTACAGTTACTGTAAACTTAGTCCAACAGGAGTTTTATGTGACACAATGTATACTTAGCAGTTCTTGCACTTCTTACAAGTATTTAGTACAACAAATGGAGCAGGGGCTGCCATGCTTCTCCTTTGTTTTAAGCTCATTTTCATGATTGTGTCAGCTCTGCCAAACCCCAGAAATGCAAAGCATCAATTCCAATCAATTGATCAATATGGACACAAAGCAAGCCAAGGAGTAACAACTTCACCAAATCTTCTTCCCTTTCGAGGCCCCCCTTCAATTTATCCCACTGCTGCAGCCTCACAATTCTGCCACTGACATGATCCCCAACCCTGTCATCAGCATCTCCCTCCCACCAGCTCTGCCTGTCTCAGCAGATTCCTCCCCTCTGAACTGGTTAAATGCCAGCTTTAACCCACTGGATTGAGATACAACCTTGCTGGCTGAGCAAATCCTCTTCTTTCAGAGCAAAGGTCAGAGCCAAGTCACCTCTGCAAACCACAGTGGAGCTGCTGGGGCCTGCATGGTGTGAAATTTTTCTCTGGAAAAATCTGGTTTACTCAACAGGATCCATACACTGTCCCAGTGACCTGAAGACAAGTCACAGAGTGGACAAGATGGCACAGCACCATGACCAGCAATGAGATGCTGGGAAGCACAGCAGTGCTACAGAGACAGGTGCTGCTCAGCTCTGTAACCCATATGGTGGCACATGGATGGGCTATGAATGGCTCAGATCACAGACAAAGCAGGATATGGACTGAACCTGCAAGATAATGTGAGCTGAATACCTGTTGCCAAAAGCATTTTTCCAGTTGGGGTTAGGAACCTCAGTGCACACATGGCTTTTGTTTGTCTCAAAAAATAGTCCATACACTTCTCCAAAAAACTGCTCATAGTACTTATAAAAAAGCCCCTGTCTGACAGCATAGAGCCTATTTTATTCATGCTTTGTTTAACTGTGTAAAGCATTGTAAATGGGTTTAGGAATCATGTTCTTATGGACCTTCTACTAAGAAATGTTAATAAAAATTACCACAGTTAAATAGAACCATCTCTGTTCTTCAGAAGTGCTGACAGCGGAGATCAGGGACCAATTTGAATGTAGCTTGCACAAACTGGAGTAACACAATGGAAGCAGCAGAGCTACTTGATCAGCTACCACAGCAGCTAATTGGCCACAAAAGAGTTTCTACCGCCATCAACACTGAACAATCTTGAGGCCAGCTGCCATTTCCAAATTGCGCTGGAGAGATCAGTGGTGGGGTCCCAGCAGAGGCTATTTCCAATGCCCTCCGAGAAAAGGCCATGGTCACCAGCTCACAGCACTTCTCCAGGCCCTGTGACAGAGCTGTAGTTGCCAAGGGATGGTAAGAGTGAGAAGCAGAGAAGGTCTGTTGGGGCTTGCGTTCCACTACTGATGCTTGCCCAATGGCTTCTCCACCTCCCTATTCTTTTCCACAATCTCCTGGCATGTACTGCTTTCTGTGCAATTCTCTATCAACTCTGCAACACTGCATCTCTACTCTCTTCTGTTTTAGCCCTGAGAAACCCTTTTTTTCCATCCCTGCCTCACAGAATCATAGAATCAACCAGGTTGGAAAGGACCTCTGAGATCATCAAGTCCAACCCCTGATCCTCTACCACCGCAGTTACTAAACCATGGCACTAAGTGCCACGTTCAGTCTCATTTTAAATTCCTCCAGGGACAGAGAATCCACCACTTCCCTGGGCAGCCCATTTCAATGCCTGATTACCCTCTCTGTAAAGAATTTCTTCCTAATATCTAACGTAAATCTCCCCTGGCAGAGCTTAAGACCATGCCCTCTTGTCTTATTGATAGTTGCCCGGGAGAAGAGACTGATGTCCACCTGGCTACAACCTCCTTTCAGGTAGTTGTAGCCAGTGATGAGGTCTCCCCTGAGCCTCCTCTTTTCCAGGCTCAACAACCCCAGCTCCCTCAGCCTCTCCTCTTAGGACTTGTATTCAAGTCCCTTCACCAGCCTTGCTCTTCTCTGGACCTGATCCAGCACCTCGACATCCTCCCTGAACTGAGGAGCCTAGAATTGGACACAGTATCGAGGTGTGGCCTCACCAGTACTGAGTACAGGGGAAGAATCACTGCCCTGGACCTGTTGGCCACACTGTTCCTGATACAGGCCTCTGCTTAATGATCCTACTTAGCCATCTCTTTAGTGACTCTGTGGAGAAGCAAACTTGTGATACTTCATCCAGATCCCGCCTGTCCTTGTCTACAGGAGAGAAGAGATGCTTCCAGGAAGCACATCTGGATCTCTATGCCCAGGTCTCAAAGGTATGCAAAGCAGCATAAAGCTGGAGGATGGCCAAAAGTAACACACACTGCACAAGCGCCAGCACTACAGCACAAATCAGTCTCATTCATTTTGCAAATAGCAGCCCTGAAGAGTGTGGGGTACTCGCTGCCTGATGGTTATAGGAGTTCAGCATAACACTGCCTCCGTTTCACATGCAGGGACTGGCTTCAGCACCAACTAACCCCTCTCCATGTCCACGAAGATTAACAATCAATGCATAAATCATGCCTTGGATTCCCCTCTGAATACAGTCCTGATGTATATTCATTGTAGAATGATAACCTGAGAAGCTGGAATTTACTATACAACCTCACATGTGGCAGGTGCACAACACTATAGTTCATCATGTTCTATGGCTGGCCAAGGAAGATACAGCATATATAGATAAAACATACAGCAGGAGATGACTTCTTCAAAGTATGTCCATCTTTGACCTAGCTAGGTAATCCTGAATAGACCATGAGTAGTTAGCAAGGACTAGATCCTATAAAGTCTTGTGGCCCAGTTGCCCAGAGGAAGGAAGACATTGACCATAACTGGAGGATGGGGACACGATGCCCTAAGGTATCCTTCTGGTCTTTTGTTTTTAGGAGCTGTTGAATAAAGCAAAGCAGTGGAAGCCAGAAGGGCATTAAAGACAGATGCCTGAGGGCACTGTCTTCCAAATAGCTTGGAAGAAGTGAGGCTGCTCAGAACCATAGAGATCCAGACCCCAGAGGGGATAAGGCAGCTGCCAAAGCCCATTTCTTCCCTCAGCTTCAAGTCTAGTGCACACAGATGTCCATTATGAAAATCTGAAAAATTATATTACAATTTTTTGTTTTAACTTATTTATGACATTCACATACATTGATTTTGTATTAATACCCACATGTCAAGACTCATGTTCATCTGGCTTCTGTGTTCATTCAGTCTTCATCTCATATCCTGGAGTAAAGCCATTTGTTTCCTATTTGGCAAAATTTGCTGTGATATGCCATTTTTGCTCACAGAAATCTTCATGTTTTTGTATTTCACTCCAGGAGAAAACCAATGTGGAAAACCCCATGAAAAATAGTGAGTGGACGGTCTTCAAAATTACTGAGTTCCAGTGTGAGAGGGGAGTGTGAGGTCTCTGGGGTTGCTGTTCCCTGAAACAGCACTGTTTTCCAGGAACACCTCTCTATATCCATGAATATCCATGACAACATCTGGTGCCAGAGAGAAGACAGACAGGACAGTACACTACTTGAATACGTAAGGGACTTGGTCATTCATGCTGGCAGCCGCACCAAAACAGCATTGTCAGAAAGAGGTCCCAGTGGGTAGCTGGGGACACTGTGCCGCTGGGCATGAAGGTTTTGCACAGAGAAGATGGTCACATGGACATGAAGTTGTCTGCATTCAGACATCTGTTTTGCATCACACAGGAAACCTCCTTAGCAAAAGCCATCTAGGTTACTTACTGTATATAGGAATACTGCTCTGCTACAGGTCATACATACACAGTTTGTAAAAGTGTGTTTTGAGGTCCTTCAGAGTAGAAAAGGTGCTATGAGAAGCTGCATTTTTTTTCTGTCGGAAAAATATCCCAGTCTTCAAAGACATTTAAATATGCAAAGAATGCCCCTGGTTTCCCAGTGATTTTGAACTGGGAAAGCAAGGAAGAAAAAGGAACAATATTCTGTTATTTCTCTTCTAAGTGTTAGATGCTCAGTGGTCTCTTAGCCTCTACCTGAACCCTGATTTATAGCACCTGTATCACAACAGACTGACATATAGCATCAGATGATGTCCCCATGTTCACCTGGCAGGACCCACCATAAGACAGTTCAAATGAAGGTGGTCTAGGTCTTCATAAAACATCAGTCACATGAACTGTGTCTCTCTGTGCCCACTCCCCCACCTACGCTGTCTGCACAGACACATGCGTATGTGCCTTTCGTGCTGATGTATTAATCTATTCCCTTTGAACTCAAGTGACCTACATTCCATCCTTTCCTCCCACTGAATCACAACTGTCTAGAGTGACAGATGCCGACACACATTTTCACAGAAAAGGAGAAAGCAACTTCAGGCCTCATAAGCTGCTAACATAGCAAGCAGTGAACTAGTTACCTAAGCAATGAGCAGAGGTCAGCTAGCACTGAGAAGTAGGCACCACTCACCCAAAGCATTGAAGTATTTAAATACATTAAGCTTAGGGCTCGTTTTCTTCGCCTTCAAGATCACGCTGCAAGGGTTTTTTAGTAAGGCTGGAGAAAGGAAGCTGAAGTACCTTTGTAATCATTCATCCTCAAGGGTTAGAGCTTTAAATGGAGATTAGAAGATTAAGAATAAAATAGCATGGTTTTGCAAGTAGCCAACATTCACACTCCGAAGAAATGCTGTGCACATGCCCAGCTGAGCCAGAAAGGGGTCATTTCAGGACATTTCATAACCCTACCAGGGACAAATCCAGCAGGACGTAAGAATTTCTCCCCATCTTTCAGCAAGGAAAGACTTTTCTCTAATATGTTTTTGTTTGCAGGTCTTGCTCAAGCAGCTATGATTTTAAATATCACTCAATTCCACATCAACTTTCTTCTCTCTCTCCATGTTAATCACCAGACAGATCCTGTTACAGCCTTTCACAGATAGCGGCAGCAGGCAGGTGGGCAACACTGCACATCCATCCTTCCAAGAGAGCCAGGTGGCACTCTGGCCTCTGGAGCCACATTCCTGCCTTTGTGCCAGCTGGGCCTGGTACCATGCTGCTTCTGGAGGCTGGCCCACAGCCCCAGAACCTGCACAGACCTTGTCTTCCCGGGAAATAACACTTGAGTAGGATGTGACTTTGATGAGTCAGGTACTTTACCATGATGCTCCACACAGCTCTTCCTCACATTAGATTTTGAACATCACAGAGAAAGGGTTTTGGCAGGACCCATTGGTTGAGAGTCAGACGAGCCTAATATGAAAATGCAACTTGTCTGTAAACTAGCAACCAAGCTGACACTAAACAGAGTGACTTAATATACTCCTCATGTTGTCACTGAATTCTGACTTGGTTTCTTAGAGAAGTTCAGGAACAACCTTCAGCTCACAAAGTAGACTTGTATTTTGGAGGTTTGAAGCCATGAGATCTATTCTCAAGGACTGTACTGATATTCCTTCTGTAGTGACAATAGCAATCGTGCATATATATCCATGATTTATTACAAAATTGAGTCCTTTTGTATAAGACCTTCTTCACTCAGACATCTTCTCTGCCATGCACTCAGCCCTGCAGCATGCAACATTATTTTCTAACAGTGGAAAAACTCATTGTCTATTTGTTCGTGAAGATTTGAAAATATCAGGCTGTTGCCATTTTGTTTAGGAGCCAAATTATATTCTGTTATAATTGATTAATTTTTCAGTTACTGCATTGCTCCAATCCTGGACTCAGCAATCAATTTGAACTGACAAACCCCTCAGAGCCACATTCTGCTCCTGCTTGGGTCCCCATTTGCAAAGGCATTAAATTCACCTCCCCAATAGCAAATTTAATCAAGGATGCATACCAATGAAGAATAATGCAATGGGCTCCCTATATGCCTGTCAAATATGAAAAACACCTATGTTCCGCTATGCAGGCCTCTGTCATTCTAGACTTCAATCACATTATTAATAGAGGGCTCCTCAACAGCCTCTCAGCTCTGCCATTTAATCTCTGTCAGCCAGGAAAGAGTTGGGCATATAAGGAAGAGTACAACCAGTGAAGCAGGCACCACAAAAACACTCAGGACAGATATGGCACAAACACTGCTGGTGAAAACATGTGCCTGTGCACAAAGTGCCGCAGTCCCTTACATAGCCACTTGTCTCATTCTCCAGGTGTAAATTGCACCAAAACAAAGTCAATGATAGCAAGGATCTTTAAAATCCATTACTCGATCAATCCCTGTCCAATATAAAGGGCAGACATCATCTCAGTCTGCACACACAGGGCTCACAGGTCTATACTGTAAGATCATCTTGTAAAGATGCAACTCCTCGGTTATGTTGTTAGAACTCACAGCTTTTCTATTAATAGTTTTTAATAATAATTTTTTTGCCTTCATAGTTGCAGAAGACAAAAAGGCGGATAAATAGAAATTCAAAGCCCAGAAGTTAAAGGACACAACTCTTGATTTTCAAATCAAGTAATGTTTGAATGTTTGTGGTCAGCAATAACACTGCTACAGAAATCTTGGGCTATAGCTGTTTCTTGGCCTGACTTAGCCATAAATTTGATCAGGCAGACTTTGGGAGCTGCTGATTTTAAGTTCATTTATGAAAAGATAGTTCTGACATTTTTCTCCATATATTCAACCACTGGGATTTTGCCCAAATTTCATTTTCAGAATGCTCCCAAAGTCCTGCAACCCGGTCTCATTTCCCTCTCATCACACAAAAACTGCACTCCAAACAGAATGCCCTCCCCTCCCTGCCACCCAGATGGTTCCAATCCAGTCACCAGCTCAGCAGTTTCCACTCCGTGAGCAAGCTTTCACTTTTCAAAGCTCTTGTATGGGTCACAGCAAAAACTCGGGTATCTGTTTCTGATAGCTGGGGCTGTGATCCTAACCTTTGGATTCCATAGGAGTTGTGTGAGAGTAACCGATACCGTTAAGAAGAGAGTTTTCCCTTCTCAAGATCCATTGGACACTTTTTTAAAAATTCTCCTCTTCCAAAGTATGATGGCTGAGTATAACCAGTAGGACTGAGTGACCTCTATTCACATCTTGGGGCAACATAACAGCCTTCCTACCTCCCATGGCCCAAGGAGCACCACACAGATCTGTTTCCCCAAGGAGAAAGCACAGCCTCAAAAAGCCACCAGTGCTGTGTCGGTCAAAGAATCTTGACCAGGCCTTCAGCAGCTTTCCTAAATATGAACGAAAAATAAACCTAGACATGTCCAGTCCTGCCACCGTTCCATGAAACCCACAGGGTTGCTCATGTGGATGAGCTCTACTCCGTGAGTTCGGCTTTCTTCTCTCAGCATGGAGCTGCATGAAGCACACAGGCTTTACTTACATTCAGAAGAACACAATATGAAACTCTGAGTGTCTGTAAATGACTAGGGAAATTCAGTGGCACGACTCCCAGTGACATCAGCAGGACAGAATTTCCACCACAACAAAAATATAAACAATGAGAAACAAACACACATAGAGTACTTGTCCAGGACCCAGTTTTCTACTACCTTTCAGTCGTTTGGAAAAATCAAACTGCTTAACACACTGAACTTCCCTTTCTTACAACTCTTTATGTGCCCTGGAAAACGGCTTGTGTTTAGAAACCATTTTAACTAATATGTTATAAATGGCCCTCGTTACCCAGAAGACAAATAATGTATAAATTTTTAGCTGGAGGTTGTGATGGCAAGGTAAAGGTTAAAAGCAATACAGCTTGCTGAGAGACATGGAGTCTGCAATAGAACTCATTTTCTCCCAAACAGAAAAAGATGTTGAGACATTCTTCACATTTCTGGCTTGCTCTTGTTGGGTTTCAGCATTTCTGACTCCACAAGGAACGTGGAGATGAACAAACACAAACAATGGAAACGTGCTGACAGGTTTGTTCAAAGTAGATTTAAAAACCCCCATAAAACTAAAACCAGAGCTGTGGTTGCAAGGACAGGGACAGACAGCACCAGATGCGAGAGGCCTATCCTTAGATTATAAAAGGTGAATAAGAAAGAGAAACTGGCCTGTAATTTTGCATTATAGAGTCTGGAATAAGTATTTTTTACTGTAGCTGGTTAGCTATAAAAGGTATTCTGTATAATGAGTCTAAACACGGTAGAACTACGGACCCAGGCAGTGTATTCACTGGTAGTGTATTCACTGGACCCAGAACAGCGCCCAGGCAGTGTATTCGCTGGCATACCCTATTCCACACAGTCTGCCCCTGCCAATGCTAAAAGTGTTTGGACCAGCAACACACCCAGTATCAAGAAAGAGCAACATTCTTTAGTAGAGCACCTTCTAATGAATAAGACAGATTTAACTGTTCAAATCTTATTTTTTATTATCACAAAGGCAGCTGCCAGGGAGGTCTCTGCAGCCGCAGGGTGCGAGACAGAGCGTGCATGGCAGCTCTCACGTTCTGAGTAACGCTCACTGCTCAAGAACCAGCCAACTGTCAGGACAGCATTTTTCAATCTTTGTCCCTAATTAACAGATGTTTAAGCAACATGTGCTGATGAAGGGCTCTTCACAATCTGTCAATTGTGAAGATATAGCTTTTTGTACAATTCTCCCTTTCCTGCGCTTTCTTCCACAAAGCAATATTAAAAGGCATATTTAAGGTTGTAGAGTTAGGCACTCAGCAAAAAGGGCAATCCTGAATTACAAGTGTCAAACAAAGCTACTTCTGCCATGCATGCCCACTGTAAGCATTAACTGGCACAACTGCACATAATTACATGCCAACGTGTGTCATGATGCAGGAGACAGAGCTTCCTGGAATTCCTCCTCTGCTTCCCTGCCATCATATAGAAAGTAGAACAAAAAACAAGTGGCACGACAAAAGTGTCCAGATCAAGTCCCCAGTGATAACTCACACTCAGTATCTTTAATAAATTTGAAGCCTGAAATGGTAGTCAGGCCTACAACTTGGTCCTGAGGGGAGCCAGAGTAGCAGTAAGGCAGAGAAGTCCTTGTTTTCCTTTACACATGCCAGGATCCTTTCAGGATCATCCTCAGAAAGAGTTGCAGAAAAACAAGACCTTTCTAAGGAGGCAGCATTTTCACAGAATTACTGAGTGGGTAAGGCTGGAAGGAACCACATTGGGTCCAACCTTCCTGCTCGAGCACTTTGCACAGGATTGCATCCAGATGGTTCTTGAATATCTCCAGAGAGGGACACTCCACAACCTCTCTCAGCAATCTGTTCCAGTGCACAGTCACCTGCACAGTAAAGAAGCTTTTCCTCATATTCAGGTGGAACTCCCTGTGCATCAGTTTCTGTCCATTCCCTCTTGCCCCATTGCTCCGCACCACTAAGAGGAACCTGGGTCCATTCCCTTGTCACCCTCCCTTCAGATAGTTATATCCATTGATAAGGTCCCTCTCAGTCATCTTTTCTCTCTGGAAAACAAGAATGAAAACAAAGCAAAATCGTGAACCACTGCACATACAACTAAGCACCATACCAGCTGAGCTCCCTTTGCCTTCTCCCAGGCCTGCTGTTCAATGTGCTGCTGGAAGCTGTAAATGATACCTGTTTTGTCCAACCAGTTTAAGCTCTCTCAAAGCCTGATATGAGGCAAGTGTTCAGAAACTCCAACTGCAGGATATCCCAGTGCCAATCCCATAATCAACCATTTTTCCTTAGCCATAACAGTGCTGCAAAGTGCATTTGGCTGCTCACCTCTCATCGCCTGGGTGTGTAGTGAGCAGGCAATGACAGACACACACCAACAGCCTGCAACTGCTCCCAGACTGCCTCAAGCAGAAGGAGCAGTAGGTCTCATATTTGAAAAGATCCCAAGGTATCATAAATCTGCTGCTGTTTCCCTTTACAGCAACATTTCTGTCTCTGATTGCATATGCAACCACCAGGGCACAGGCTATAAAACCCAAGCCTGCAGTTAATACAGAGATCTCTCTGCATTTCTAGATGTTTGTTACCATAGCAATATCACAGTACTTTTTAGCTTGTTTTGTTGCCTTTTTTTTTTTTTTTTTTTTTTTTTTTTTTTTTTTTTTTTTTTTTTTTTTTTTTTTTTTTTTTTTTTTTTTTTTTTTTTTTTTTTTTTTTTTTTTTTTAAGCTGAGTTCTTATCCAGCACAAACAGAGCCCAGTTCTCTGTTACCCAAGAGGGAAACCTCACAGTGTGCTGGAGATGTGGCAGGACCTCCTTCCTGGGAGGAGGGTGCTGAGAGAAGATGCTCAGCTCCTGCCTCGGCCCCACTATGATTGAAGGGGTCTGCCACTTCATTCACCAAAGCCATTTCTGATGCCTGCACCCACCACCCACCATGGTGTTGCTTCCTACCCATGCTAATGAGCACCACACCTCTGCACCGCTTGCCTCTTGGGGAGCTCTTGTGATTAACTTTTCTCAGAACACCCAACAGATTGCTATGAGCATCCCCTTTCAGCTTCTCCCTTAAACAGCTCAGCCAAAAGCAGCTTACATGACCAGCATAAATAACGCAAAGCAAAGTTTTCCATCAATCCTAGAGTCTGCTCCAGGGTCTGGTAATGATCTACAGTAGCTTTGAGACAAGTACCATTAGAGTGTTATCCCAGTGTGCCATATCAACATACACTGATCAACAGCCAGGTTTTCAGCATGTCATTCACAGGCTACTCCAATGAATGTGAAAAAGACGAAAAAAGTTGATTGCCAGACATTACTCCTCAAAAATAACTAACCGTTGTCATGTTCAGAGTCAAGGGTATCCAAAGAAGAATCCTTCCAGAAGCAGAAGGAAAGGTATCCTTTTGCAAGAAGATTTCCTCTATCTTTTAAGACTCAAACGCTTGGTCCATTTAGGTAATTCTGGAAAGCTGACTTTTTCTCAACCAATGCCTCAACTAGGTGGAGCAGAAGATCTTCGCAGCATACTTCATTAGAAATCAGTTAAGTTAAAGAATAGAAAAGTCTCACACCATCAAATTTTTGGAAGGTAGATCCATCATGAAATGAAGCACCTATCTTGCTGATGTGCTAGAACTGCACACTAGCCATTTCTGTGTGACTGTTCATAGAGGATTACTGCCTGGTACTGTTCCTGCAAATAAACGGCTTAAATGCAGACAGCAGAGGTTTGTACTGCAACACTAAAGGCCGGGAGTTGATAGATATCTATCAGTCATGAGGAACAAGAGAATAATTTTCTCAGAGGAAAGTAGAAAGGTATTTTTTCAAAAGTCCACTGATCTTTAATCACAGATTAGGGAAGAAATAATTTTTCTCATCACAGAAATGTAAGTAATTTTTCCTCACCAAAAGCAAAATTGTAGCATGAGAAGGACTGCTTCAGAAATGGCTGCCTTTGAGAGAGACAATTGGCACCACAGCAAAGGCAAGGGAATAGCAATTTATATCTCTGCATTAAGCAGTGTCAACAGTTCAAATCCTATTCTGCCAGGTCTAAGACATGATGATAGGTGTCAAGAGAAAAGACATACCTATCTCAAGGAGGCTCATTAACTTGGGAACACTAAAATATCTAACAAAATCTCATGGGCTGAGGTACTACAATTTAACTTAGCCATCACAAGTAAATGCTCATTTTTTGTGGTTTTAATCAATGGAGTTGAAATTCCTTCACTAGTTTTTGCTGGTGGAGCCTCTGTTGCAAGGCTTAGAGACCATCTCCAGCTAAAGAGGGTCTACCAGCTCCAAATCACTGCTGCCCTGGTAACTACACCGAAGGATGTACACGGGACTGAACCCATCATGACCAAGCCCGCTCACACAGAGGAGAGTCACCTGGCTTGTCCCCAGCTCTTGGATGTCCCAAGTCCTGCTGAGGGGTCTCCCAGACAAGAGAAGCTCAAGAGGAAGGAGGGCAGCTGGATCCCAGAGCCCCCTGCTCCACCATCCATTTCTGCAGGATGGCTCTGGGGCTTTTAAATTAAAGGCATTCAAGATGACTCTTTGCTTAGTGGGGACACAAGCGCATCAGCCAAATTGATCAAGTTTGGTCTTTTAGTAGACATGTCAATTCCACTGGCAAATACAGGGAGGCACTCTTGACATCCAATGCTTTTGCTCAGGCATCCAAATGGCTTATCACTATTTCCTTTGAACTATTCAGAGATGTAGGAGGAAAAACTAGATATGAATTACAACTTTAAACAAATCAGGAAAATAAATATAAAGATGATGAAAATCTTCTGTACTGAAAAAAGTCTCTGCAGAACAAGGCTGTCAGTATACACCCACACAAATAACACATACATATCTCCCAGACAATTCAGAAACTGTGCATGTGGTCACATCGTAGGTTTCCTAAAAAAATATTGTCCCTTTTTTGCCTCATATGAAAGGGAAGAAAATCTACAGGGATGTTTAAATAGCTGCTGTTCTCTGCAGCCTAGAGAGCCAGGGGCAAAAGCACAAGGAAACAAAGTTGGTCATATCTTGCCACAGTGCAATATGCTTCCCTTCCAAATTAGCTTTCTTTATCCATCCTGTCAGGCCCCCTACAAGCTCTCCCCATTCCATACCACTTAGATGCACTGAATCAGAGGCTGTGAGACTTTTTTATCTCCATGTTAATATTCACTCTCTGGCCTATGGAGCCATACAGGGCAGCGGTGTAAACTGCAAGGATATTTCCAGCAAGGCTGCTCCAGCAGCCCTTGGAGCTGAACCTACAGGCTGCTAGTCCAAATGGCACCTTTTCACCTCGTCCTCCACTCAGTGCTCAACTAGAGCTGGCGATGCAGCAACTACCCCAGAAAATGACCATCTCTAACCTGGTAACATCTTACAGATGAAAACTCATATAAGTACTCCATCACCCATCAGATATGCCTTTAACTGACTCCTCCTATTATAACATAAAGACTAATATTGCCAGAACCAATTCCCAAATGACTGATAAATTTTGGAGGGAAGCAGCAAGTGGAGTACCCATCCCCACCCTTTCTCTTCCTATACACATCCACCGTTCGGTTTCTTCCCAGAGCACTGTGTTACCCTGTGTGAAGCAGTAAGTTTTTAATCAAGAGGGAAAGGAACTCCCTCAACTGGCATTATGTTACCCTTCACCAGACACTTTCATACTACCAGGCAAGTAACAGTCATCGTCCCTCTCATAGTCCCTGGTATTATAACAGGCTAACAACAGGAATTCTCTTTGCAGTCAACCCATCTGAAGCAAAACATTCCCAGAATGACGTCTTCACCTCCACTCAAGTGGTTTAGCCATGAGTACAAACACCAGTGGCAACAGAGCAAAAATAGATTTCCTCAGGGACCACGGCCAGCATCCAGCTTTTCGCTTCTCCTGTTTCCCCCTACAGTCCTTCCAAACACAACTCGCATCCCACAGTGTCTTCTCAGTCCAGTTACCAGAAGACAACCTCTGTCTCTAGACCAACCATGACCTAGCAGGGTCCCCATCTCCTGCAGGTATGGGACTGTTCTGGCTCAGCTTCTGCCTCTCTCACAGCCCAAAGGGGAGGCAGGGACAAGAAAATGCAGGCATCCTATGCAGACAGATGGAGTGATAACTTGGTAAGACTCCTTTCACTCCTGTGTTTCTTGCCCTCCCAAGCACTGTCCCTACCGGTAGCTGGCAAAATCTGGAAGAATGGCGAAGTTGTTTATTGTAACCTGCAGAGTAAAATATAATATTAGTGCCTTATCAGAGCAAGAGGAGCAGCAATAATTGCCTGAAGGCTCTCAAATTAAATATTCTTGCTTCTTTCAGCAAGCTACCAGAGCTGCCAGTTGCATGGCCCCAGCAAGAGCTTTTGGAGGATGCAAACAATGATGTTCACAAGACTGAAGCAATGTCTTGATGAGCCCGTGAGAAGTGATTAACACTCCCTTCCCATCTCAGCTGAAAGGGAAAACTGCAAAGCAGAAAACAGCTTCAACAAACACCAACTTCCAGACCTATCCAAGCCCTTCTCCCAAAAGACTTTGCAAATCTAAAACTCACCGTGTTTATTTAATTATTTGCTTCCAGCAGTGCAAAGCACTCATAGATGAACAGATCTTTATTAAACACGTGGACAAATATTCATCTCCAGCAATACCGCTGATCACCTAGTTTTTGTGCTTTAAGGATGGAAGCAGCTGAAAACCCCAACTTCTACACACTGTGAGAGACAGAGTGGGAATTGGCCCAGTGCAGCAGAAGTGTGCCCAACTGCTACAACACTGGTCTCCTCAAAACACACTCTGTCCGTTTTCTTCCTGTGAGCCCTGTCTGCTTCTGCCTGACTCACTGGCACTGTTCCCCAGGGCTCCAGGGTTGAGAGCAGTCTTAGCCAAGTTAAAAGAGGGCTCAAAACTCATCTCTGACACAGCTTCCATATGTTCACTTCCTTTTTGGTCAGGGAAGGAAACATTTCTCCTTAGCAATCTGTTTATACCATGGTATCCATTTGGAGAGGAAAAAAGGAGACACACCAGTTAAAAGAAAATTTCCCCAAGGAGATAGATGGGGATTACTGACTAGCAAAGTCAACTCTTCAGTAGTCCAATAGTTCCTGCTAGCATATGAGGAGGGCCCTGCTGCACTCCCCTGGCAAGCATTTCAAATAACGCTTAAATGATTTACAGCCAGCAAGATGTTCTTGCTTTATTCTCTACGAAAGACACAGACCTTTAAAAACCTGAAGGTGAACCTGGGCACTAAAAGCTTCACACTGAGGAACCCAATAAGCAATTGTTAATCTCAAATTCTTGAGCTTTGCAAACACTAGACTTTCTCTTCTTTCGATGTTTTCAAACTGGCGTCCCTTAGTCATCTGAGAGAGGGCAGAAAGGAGAGAAAGCAGGGTGAGAGATCAACTTGTGCCCCAAACCAATCTGTTAATTTTGAAATTATCATAGTAAATTATTTCCTTGCGCTCTATCCCTTTCTTTGCTAGTGTCAGTATGGAAGAAAACAGATATTTTAGGGGAGGGCTGCTATTAAAAATTTAAACATGCCATTATTTTACTCCTTTATCCCTGCATATCTAGATATTTTTGAATATTCAAGTTTTAAGCATCTCCTAATCAATAGATAGAAAGCCTTGTGGAGCTACCTCAACTCAAAAATCAGTAATTCATTAACTAATTAAAAGCATAATAGTGGCAGCACAGCAATATCATACAGAACCTCATCGCTTTCTGCAGACATCAAGGATTGCCACATTTCAAATAGTAAAAAACAAGAGATATGTTTCTGTTGATGTGCTTAATCTCTAGCCCCTGACATAATAACAAAAAAATGATGTTTATAATGAATTCTTCTAATTAAAAACCCTGTGCAAATGCCATGTTTCACATGAGGGATTTTGTCTAAACCAGGAACCTAGTTCAAGGATAAAATTCAGCTGCATAGCTAGGTAAGCAGAAATCAAAGGGACACTTTTCCTTCTGCCAGGCAGGAGCCAATGAACCATTCCTGGACAACTCATTACTGTCTGCCTCATTTGAGCCACTCATTACAAGGGCCTTCACCTCACAGCACTGCAGGATGCCCCACTTGCAAATAGAGACCTGAGCACTGTCGATGCTGCATCCCAAAGACACCCAAGAAGAGAGGTGTCATCCTCTGGGGGCAAAGAATGCTATCACTGTGCATCAGAGGGGTATATACACACTTCAACTTTCCTTATTACCCCTGCCCTCCCTGCAAAAAAAGAGCCATGACTATTTAAACACGCACTGAAGCTCTAAGGAAGGTGATGTCAGTTAAAAGCCCGGTGGGAAAGACATTCAAAGAGAAAGTCAATGGAGCCTGAGCAATCAGGATAAATCAAGACTTTAACCTTTCTGAGCCTTCCTCAGGCTCTTGATCTGTAAAAGAAAATGCTTAAGCACCACATTTCTGAAGAGTCAAGTGCACACGACCTGTCAACGCAAAAAATGTTTATTACCAAAAGTACCAAATGATGTGTTTCAATCTTATTGCCTGTGGACTGCTTTTTCTGTAAAAACCCTTCGATGCTGCTACAAATCTGTTTAACGTAGATACAGAGATTCGCTTTCAACCTGTACATTTCTAGTAGACAGATCCTTGGCCTGGTGCAATATCTAACTCCTAACTAATCTGACACTAGTAATGAAGTCGTAACTATAGCAGCAAGTACCCTGGTTTCTGGTGCATAAAACAGCAGTTTCTGTTTATTGACCAGCAGAGAGAAATCTGGCTGCCTAGCAGCTGAATAAGACAGGAGCAGCCCCTTTCCAACGCAGTAAAGAAAACTTCCAAGGACAGTCATCCTCTACCTGTTGCCCTCTGGGGTAACAATTAAGCCATGACATATAGCCAGGTCACTTAATACAACAGGAAAAAACTGATAGGATTTCCCTTGCTTGAATGGAAGGCAGGATGTTAAATTAGCACTGAAGGAGCAGAAAGGCCTCTCTAATCTCCCAAATCACACCTCT
The DNA here is from genome assembly GCF_003031625.1 of Empidonax traillii. Lineage (NCBI taxonomy): Eukaryota > Metazoa > Chordata > Aves > Passeriformes > Tyrannidae > Empidonax > Empidonax traillii. The sequence continues at coordinate 2,417,778 of NW_020955249.1, forward strand.
TTAAAAAAGGGGTTGGGACCAAGCTCCTTGTACAGCAAGGAGCAGCCAGCTCCAGCCCAGTTTCATTGAATCCTATTCTGTAATCCCAGCATTCTTGAAATAATCTTTCCTTCTGGTTCCAGACGTTGAGCATTCAAACTGGCTCAGTATAGACTAAAACCACACCTGTGCATCCTGCATATTATATTAGCAACCTACTTAACAAGACAGAGAGGAAAGGAAGAGCTATTGGATGGTTTCTGTATCTCCTAAAACAAGTCAGAAGCTCAAAGAGCTTCTTCATGGGCCACTTCTACAGAGGCAGTCAGCATCTGCAGGGAGGCTGCAGTTATTTTAACATCTCCACTTTCTGTGACTTATGCAAACACCAAAATACATGTAAAGAGGAAATAAATAAAAACCCCCAACTTCTTTTTTAATAAACTCAAATAGTTGAAGTGACAAGGTAAGAAAAACAATATTAAGAGCCTACACTTCAGCAGACATTTAAGTGTTTTAAATGTATATTTTAGTACTTCCACACCTCCTCTGTACTAGGAGAACATACTAAAGAAAAAAAAGTCCTTGCACCCCGTGCTTCTTTGTACACCTTTCTGATCCCAAGGAAGCACCAAGGAAGCTCCTCAAATTCAGATAAGCTAGTCCAGCAAACCAAGAAGAATAATGCTGATCACCATCACACTCTCAGAAATGTACCAAATTAATTTAGTTAAAGCTAAGAGACCTTTTTCTAAACAGGTTTTTGAGAAATGCACAGTAACAAGTTCTTTTAGGTCAACACTTATTTAAAGAACAGTATAAATATCTTCCTTCTTGTCAGACTTGATGTCTGTCTGGAGGACAGATAGCTGAGCTACCCTCTGCCATCAAAGACATTCCCATACAGTTGCTTTTCACATGCACTTTGGTAACGCTGGAGGTACTGAACTGGCAGGAGAATTGCACATAGCTCTTCTGGAACCAAAGACTACAGGGAGCCTGAGTGGTCCTACCAAATAGGTGGGAATTTTTCACTCATCCTTCTCAGGAGCAAAGGTGTTTCCTTTAGATTATCAGGGGTTTTGGTCTATTTTGGCCATTTTTTCCCCTCAAGTAAGTCCAAAGAGCCATTTCTCTTACAGTGCAGAGCCATTCTGAAGGATCAATTCTGCAGAACCAATTCTGTCCCACTCCCATCACCCCAATAGAACCATACAGAGATATTCAAGAAGTTTCCCCTAGTGCATTACAGAATTACTGGCAACAAATATTACCCAATACCACTTGCCAAAGCAATGGGGGTAAATGCCTGGTCATCCATTTGTAGCTTATCATCTATCTGATGTTGTCCAGACTGCTAGAGTCCGAACTTGTAAAGTACCCCTTCTCAACACAAAGTTGGGTGTGCAGTAGCAGCAATGGATGCCCTACATTCAGACTCCTGTTTGAGGGAAAATGAGTACAATCAGCTGAATTCACCCTTGTAAAATTCTGCTCCTACAAAAGTAGAAACTGTTGTTTGCGCTTGCATTAGACTATTAATAACCTGTGGGGAAAAGGCCATATGCCCAGTCAGATGGCATAGCCTGTGACAACTTGTGCCACATGCCACTGGCCAGGCATATAGGCATTTCAGCATCCAGGCTCTTATGTTGTTATCTGTGTAAAGAACTTAGTAGCAAGACAAAAAAGAGAACACACAAACACCAGGAACATAGACCCAGATGAAAACACACACCCAGATGAAATCACACTTTCTTCTTCAGAGAGAATGATTAGAAGTGCTACAGTGTATTTTCCATCCAGAAGATCTAATTACAGAAGATACTGCCTTAAGCACAGAACTAGAAGCCAGACAATGGTTACAAACATCATTCGGCATTGAAAACAATATAGCATGGGGAACCACACTTTACCTTGATTAAGTGGAGAATTTAACTCTCCAAAAGCACAACTGAGACTGAAGAAGCAGCATCAGCCCAAAGGAGCCCCGCTGGTTGCAACCGCAGCCTGCTAAGGGGTGTTTCAACACCATTTCATATTAGGGTTGAAGCAGGAAAACCTGAAGTCCAGTTTCCAGAGCTCAGCAAACACCCTGATATTTATTCCTGTCCAGCCTGAACAGGCAGTTTATCATGACGAGAAGTCATGTTGCTCAGTAGTAGCAGGTTTAATAATTAACATTTGTACATACAGGAATCATTTACAAGCTTTTTCTAACCTGTCTCCCCACTTCCTCTCCCAGCAGCTTATCCTCAAATGCTGCTTCTTCCCCCATAATGAACATATAGAAAGAAATTCACACCAAAACCTGAGTCAGCATTTGGGATAATTGAGGTAAGCAGGGGGAGGGGATTTCCCAACACCCCACTCCAGCCACAAGCCAAATTTATTCCCTCCAAGCTGTCCTAGCCCGTTCAGCTTACATGCACTAAGTGCCAAAGTAGCTTTAGGTAGCCAACTCATCACTGATCACAGAAATTACAAGAGGTGGGGACGTGGTCCGAATATATTATCAAGGCGAAACGTAGTGAGGTACAGCCAGTTACAACAGCAGCTACCAGAGGGCAAACTGAGTTTTATTTGTCTCTTAGTAGCTGCTGGAATCCAGTAGAAAGTTCTTTGAATAAGTGTTGGTACACAGTTAATATCCAAGCTGTCTTGGCTTCACTGGTATTTTCAGCAGAGTTAATAACCAGAGATTAGCAGATCTCAATTATGCCTTTGCTTCCTTTCAGCAGAGATAGAGGTTTAATCTCAGCTCTTCACCAGGAAATGAGGTAAAGAATACTTTCTATCCCCAACTCTTTACCTTACTCATCTGCAGAGGCTATACCTTCCTGGTCTTTTTGGTTCCCATTTCATCCTATGCAGAAGATCCCCCAGTCTGGATATCCAAAGAGATCTGCAGATAATCAGGAATCATCCAGCAGCATAAGCCTAGTGTGAGGTCTTGGGTAGGAAAAAGACAAATGGGACATCTCAGGCAACTCTGATATGAAAATTGCTTGGAAAAGGATGGCACGGCGACTGATAACTCCAGGAAGGCTTGTGGTAGGCCCTAACAGTTTATTATTCAATTAGTCCCCATGCCTCACTCTCCCAGAAGAGACCCCAAACAAGTCTCTCACATACAGAAAGAGCCCGCTACAGAGAAACACATCTAGCTGTGAGCTCCTCTATGCACTCCCCTGGCACACAGAGTTACAGCTGGGGCAGGGGAAAAGCTGGCAGCTGCCCGAGTGGCTGAGTTTTCACAGAGAACAGCTTCTCTTCACGTCTCCCCTTTTGCACCTGAATCCTCAGCACGCTGCCAGCCCTCACCCAGTTCTTGCCAAGCAAAGCCAGGTAATGGCTGGAGTCACCCCCACTGCAACCACGTGCAGGTCTACCTATGCATTGCAGGGCTGCTGAGCCCACCCCAGGCTAAGCAGCATTTGACTCTAAAAGGACTCCCAGCTGACAGGCATTGACCAAAAGGCATATAAATCTACCCCTTTCAGATATGGGACAATGCTATGGGAATTTACCTTGGGGAGGGAAATGAAACAGAAAACTTAAAGCAAGTTCTGACCTCAGTAGAAATATTCTTCATTCAAATCCAACTCACCTACTCAAGACCATAAAGATACAAATTGCCTTTCGTGATTCAAAATAACCTTCTGGCAACTTGCTTCGTGGTTATCCTTGGCACAGAGAATGGCGAAGACCACAATTAAAGCTGCACACAGGGCCAGCAAGTTAAATATAACAGTAGGAAGTGTATTTCTAGTGGTATTATAAAAGCATTAACAGAAAGCTGGACAAGAAAATTGATGCTGTATTGTGGATACTTGAAACTTACTTAGTCTTAATGAATCTGTCACAAGACTTAGTTCAGCAATTTCCTGGATATTTCATAAATACCATATGCGTCATTATTTCCTAATTTCTCAGATTCACTGCCATATAAACTAGAGGAGTTCAAATGGTCACCCTGCATTTCTGCTTTCTAACACTTCTATGTATTATTTCATGGTGAACAGCCTCACCCACCTACACCCCTCTCCCTGCTCCACCGAAAAAGTAAAGATATTTCATTTAAAGTTTAGAATTTGGATTCCGATAAAGCTGAGCTGAAGGAACTGTGCACTCAAGTACTGGGTTTTCTGAACATGCAACCCACTGGCAGCAGCAAGTTCCTTTCATGCACTCATCATCTGGGGAACTAGAGAACGTCTTACAAGGCTCCTACGGTGCAGGCAACACAGAAAAATAAGAAGGGGATCCCTTCATAAACCTATTTGCATTTAAACTCTCCCCCCCTGCAGCTGCTGATCCTGCCCAGCTGACTGCAGGAGCCCCTGCTCCTGCTTACCAGCAATCTGTGGACACAGACTAATGCCAGTGTGTCAGGCAGCTGCCACAGCATCCTGTGCAGACTCTGCAATAACACAGGCACAACAGGGTAGGGAGAGTTTTCTCACCCCATCTTCAGCACTTGCAGTGGTGCTAATACCTATTTATCCATTTCTGGCCATTCTTTATGATGTCTCTTAGGACATATTCGGCAAAAGCAGAAGAAAAATACAGAGCATTCCAATCCCCTTTAAGCTCAATGCAACAATTATAATCCTCTAAGTAAAAGGAAAGGGGGAAAAATGAGATGGACAGTGACAGGTTGGGAGGACTAAATCCCTGTTAACTAGGGCACCAAGATTTAAAGGGCTCAGCTTTGCACACATCAAATGTCTCTAACAAGGTCCTCACAGTACACTGTCCCTGACAGTTCCTCAGTGCAAGTGAGAGTTGATAAGACCCACTGCCCTGAGGAAGCTGTCAGTGGGCAAGAGGACTCTATTGCAATGGCACTGCCATGCCATGACTAATGCATCCAAAACCAAGGGATTGGCAGAAGCACTCAGGCTGCCCTTTTGACTCCCAGATACAAGGGGCAGCAAAGGTCAGAGTGGTACCACAGAGGGCAGCGCTGCACAATTAACAGCTGAATGGCAGCAGAACGAAGAATGTAGCAATAACCTGTATTTCACATTAGCCCTGTCACACACAATGATTTGAATCACCCCATCATGTTTCCTTCAACTCCAGCACATCTTTCCTGAGGGTGAGACTTAAGGTCCAAGAAAATTAATGAGTAAATAATCTACAATTCATAATTTTCAATAATGCTGTAAGGAGATTGATGCAGGCAGATCAGCAGATTTTTCCTATTACCTGATGTGACTCAATCTGTATCCTGTGCTGTACAGATAGTGTTTATTTTCACTGTAAACCACCTCCCTGAGGTTTGCTTAACATGAGATTTGTATCTGTTCAAGGACCACACAGCCAAAGGCAGTTTTTGATAGGTGCTTGGGCTGCCTCTCCAAGGCCAGAACTCACTTGACTGCATCTTATCATCATCACCTGAAATGCCAGATTCATAGCTAGTCCTCAAGAACACTGATTTTCCAACCCTCCCCAAAGTATCTTTGGGACTGCCCAGCCAGTGTGGTCCAGCTTTCCCAGTACAGACTGCAAATGCCTGGAAATGCCCCACAGGGTCACTCAGGAAGCAGGCATAGCACAGCAATCTGGCATTTCAAGGTATGGCACAACCAGACTTAGACTACTCAAACGCAGTGAGGATGCAAATAGATGCCAAGTTCGCTCAGATTTGCTCCAACAGATTTTCTGAAAGGGTTACCTCACTGCAGAGCATCCATCCGTCTGGTGCCAACCCAAGCTCAGTGTAAACACCACATTGCACTCCGAGCGGTGAGGGAAATATGACTGTGCTCACCCCAGCCTGCAGCTGGTACTGCCAGGGGAGCCAGCTCTGCACGTGTAGCACCAGCAGGGATGTGGCAACTCTGCATCACTATGCCAGGGGTTATGACCTACCTGTTTGTCAATGCTCTTGTGAACCCACCCTGAGGTCACTGTGAGAGACTGTGCCCTATCTTTAAGCATAAAACAGGTAGTTCAGACTAACTCAGACATTTCAGAAGGTTGGGAGACACATACAGCCTACTCTATCAGTAGCCTGTTGGTAATTCCTACTACTATCTGAAAAATCTCACAGAAAGGAATAAGGAAAAAAAACACCAAAAATCACAAGCATATTATAGCAGCTGGGAAACACATCACACACACCAGGAGCCTACAGTGAGCACTTGCAACATTCACATTTGCTAACTTCAATGCATTACTATTAATTTCTACAATTTCATAAGACTTTGGGAAACTAAGGAACACAATTTTTTTCAGCTTCATTGTGTGGATGTGATGGCTCCCATTTGTACTGTCACTCTATCCATATTCCTGCATTCAGAGACTAAGTAGCCAGTTACCCAAGGAGTTACATTGCTTTTTGCAGCTCTTACACACTTCCTCATTTATTAGGCTTTTTACTGCATACTTGGTACCAAAAGGCACAAAGTTACAGCATGGCATTACTGGGCATGACACACTCTGGCACCAGATACTTTGTTCAGGGCACTCAGCATGCAAGCAGATGGAAAGCATAATTTTTACAATTTTGTCCTGCAGAAAGATTTTTTTCAGAGAATCTCAGAAGACACCTTCATTTATTAGAAGCACTTTTCCAGCCAAGCCCTAACTGCTTCAGGGCTGTTATCCAAAACAAAAAGGCAAGAAAAATACTCCTTTTTTTTCCCCACAGGCACACAAAATGGACGATTCAGGTTTCAGCACAAGTGCCCTTTCTTTCTGCTACAGTAAAACAAAGTCTCCTCAAAAGGATCATCTTTCACCGTACAAGACAAAAAAATTGGAAAGGGGGAGAATGAAAATAAGGGGTTAAATCAGATCATTTTCTGCAGCTTTAACCAAATGTCATCAGTGACCATCCTGTAACAGTCAGAAGTTAGAGCACTATGCCAGCCTTGAAGCCTGAAGCACAAAGTCAACTCCACAGCTCCATCATGGCAGGACGACCAACCAAGCATTATCTGACCAGCCAAAACAGCTTCCCAGCCCAGGGGCAGCCCCACGTGGCAGCTTCATTCACATTCTGGGGATGCACAGGGCTCAGACACCAACAGTGCTGCAAAACCTGCACTGGCACTGCAGAGGGAGTTGAGGTAGGTCTCTGCAGAAATGATGCCCCTGAAGTAGCTGAAACAAAGTAGCTCCAAAGAGAGCACACAGCTGTCTATCAAAACCCAGTCTCCACCAACACTGAAAAACTGCCCATATGCTCAAAGCACATCACAACATAGGTAATTTCTCCGCAAAGATGGGGCCCAAGAGACCACTATATTTTTTTTTTTACCTTGTTTTTGATTTTGTTTAAATGTACTCCTATATATCTCACTGTCTCCACATGCACCAGCACAGCTGGGACCTGGAAATCTGAAGCAGACATTCGCCCTCCAGTCCTTTATCACTTTTATAAGTTGCAAGAATATATGATTATAAAAACACAGTGAAAGACAGTAGCAGGTAAGATACAGACGTTCCTAATAAACCCTGTTGTTTAGTGCATGGAGCAGCCCATGCTGTGCCTTTAACACCTTCCTCTTGCAGCAGATTGGCCCTGACCTGCTGTGTTTCTGCTAATACCGTTGCTGATTCAAAGATATACAAAGGGAGAACTCAACCAAATATTTTGCTAAGGTTATCTCTCTCATCTCCAGTCCTTTACAAAACTTGCAAGCTAAGCCTCCCAAAAGCCCTGTGAAGCAAATAAAATTTCCATTTTAGACTTCGGGGAAACTGAGGCACATAAAGAGCCTGTTTGAAGTTTGAAGATGAGTTTGCAGCTCAGTCAATAAGCCAGTTCAGCTCCCAGTCCATAGTTCTCACTTCAGTTTTATCTTTCCCTTAACGTGGCAGTATGGGGTGTGTTGCCGATCATGGCCTCTGCACTAAGCCTGTACAGACAGAACAGCAGGGACAGCTAATAGGACAACCCCGAAGAGCCCACGACCCTACTGCAGAAGCTGGCAGGTAGGGCTAGAGGAGAACGAATAAGCAGCAAACGCAACCAAAATAGGAAACAGAGAGTGAGGTCCTGGGACTGTCACTGAGGTGACATGGAATAGGAACAACCAGCTGGCATCCTGTGGGGAGACAAGGAAGAGCAAGATATCCCACCTTGCCAGGCTCTGTCCTGAGGCTTCCCCTGCAGAAGAGAGACAAGGCACAGCACAACTGAACTCCACTGAGCCGCATGCTTCATACCCAGCACACGCACCTCTGTTTGTTTCATTGCCTTTGTGTAAGTCCGCATGTTTTTCTAACAGGAGTAATTGTCATTTTCAGTGCTCCAAAACGGGCAGCCCCAGTTCAGTGCCACTGAAACAAAACCACATTTTCTCCCCTTGACTTTCAAGAGACTCTCAACCTGTTTGCCTCAGGATGAAGTGTCTGGACCAAGTTTCAAACATCAAACAGCAACCTGAGATGTCTCCCAAAGCACTCCGTTTCCAGCAGCAGTGCTAAATTTTTAGCTTTTAAATCTTAAGGCAGTTTTGTATATGCAAAGACAAATCTAACTGGGGAAGCAGCTGCATACTAAAGAATGCTTCAGCTAGCTAAAACTTGCAACTGCTTCACTCACCGATTTAATGGAAAGGCTATAGTAAAATATATCATCTTCAGGAGCACTACACTTGCACTCCCCTCACATCTACACCCTGCACTAGGCTGCCCAGATCACCATGTTCCCCAAGCCCCAGCTACTTCACTGCAGCTACATCATGACTTTGATTAACAACTAAGGCCAGTGCTGCAAACTGGATTTTATTAGTATTACTATTGTAAACCACTTCTTTTACTTTTATTTCATTTTTTAATGCACCACATGGGCCACTGGGACAAATTAATACTAAAATAATTTTCTGTCACTTAGGCAAACAGCAGTCATTCCCACATTTATAAAACATAAACACTGTAAATAAAATATTAAACTGTCAAGTTGTCATTGAATCTTCCTCCTGCAGTAATACCCCCAGAGAAACCAAGTCATCCGTCCCCAGGGAACCGGCACAGGCCTCTTACATGCCATAAGAGAGATTCCACAGAGATCCAAAAAAAATCAGTGTTGCAGGAGTCTTGCCACAGCAGGAACGGCTGCCACAAAATCCCAAGCGTTGAAGGCTGTGTCCCCCACCCTGTGTCCCTGGGAAGAGCAGAAGCCATATAGTTGTAGGGAAGAGCCAGGCAGGTGTTGCATTTTGGCAGGGGAATGGCCAGGCTGAACATCACAGACAAACCCAGCAATTGGCAGGGGCACCTTCACCTACAAAAGCATTGGCACTGCAACCTGCAGCTTCTTTCCCACCTTATTTGCAACACTTCTGATATATGCAGAGACACAGAGAGCAGGACTGTTTTGCAGGCTGGTAGGATGAAGAGTTCACAAGTGTGTAAACTGACATGCAGCCACCCAGCGTAAGAGCAGAAAGAAACCTATACAGCCACATTCCTGATCTTGGCCCCAAAAGGCAGGAGATTCAAGAGGGAGACACGTGGTGTGAGTAAAATGGTAAGGAGCCTGGTGAAATGGACTGTGGCATCTCATTAAATATTAGGTCTTCTCCACAGCACAGCAGGAAGTGAAATCAAGCCTGACAATATGCCAATGCAGGGAACTAGTGTTCTTCCCCCTCTTGTTGGGTTTGTCAAAGGCTTTTTAGTTATTTAGGGTCTACCTCAACTCCCAGACTTACATGCCTCAGGCTAAAAGATATGCCTCCAAGCAGACACACATGCAGGAGCCTTAATGGGATACAAGTCCTTGAAAATGGTATCACTTAGCAAACCATGAAAGTTGCAGGATATCCCAGTTGTGAGAAAAACAGTATCCTCCGAAAGCTGTGTGCAGAGGGAACACAATGAAGTGATGAGAACAAAATCATTCATGAACACACAGTGAACATCAGCCAGCACCTACTTCATAGGATTCAGATACCCGTGGCCAAAGGTAACACCAGTGCTGCAGAGCGTACTGTTTGGCCAAGTTAGTTACGTGTACCAGGGTCTGAAGAGCATATATCAAGGTGCTCTTACATGGTAGCAAATACAAGTGTGCTTAAATATGCTAGTTTGACAACTCAGACAAGCAGGTAAACCCCAGCCCCTGATGATTTTCTAGCTAAATAATATGGGAGAATTAAACAATCTTTCTTTACCAACTTGTTTGATGCCTTCAGATACCTCCCATCCTCAGCAAAGCGTCCCAGAGGAATCTCCTGCTCGCTGCCTCACCACAGGCAGGTGACACTCAGTTCAGTGATGTTTTGCAGAGCATTTAGAAAGCCTTTGCTACAAGGAAATAGAAGGCCTTGATCTCATCTCCCCAGTGCTCATTTTACATGGCTGAGCAACGAGGCAGGGAACAGCCAGCAGGGCTGAGCCCAGGCAACCTGAGCCAGCATTACAATATAGGGTCTCTCCACTGCCAAACAGGTTCTAGTGGGGTCACAGAGGAAACACACAGGTCACAAAAGTTGGCAGGACAAAGACAAGAGACAATATAACTGTTCCAAAGAGCAACTGACAAAGATAAGAGGCATCATACCTGCTCCAAAGAGCAATTGGGCACCAGCCTAACAAAATTCAGAGCATTTAAATAACAGCACTCTATCTTTCAGGTGAGTCGCTGCTTTCACAACACCCCAGGGAAGTGAACAAGATGAGAAGACCATGGGCAGCCTCACATCCAGCTTCTAACTGGGAAATGGAAGTAAATACTCTCACCCTCAGCTTACAGTCAAGTCAACAGAAAAATTCCTCTTTCAAAGCTACTACCAACCACCCCTCTCACCAACAAGTTTTGCCCACGTGGCAGCAATGGCCTTGCTCTCTTCAACAAGACACAAGTACATTGGGAGAACTTCCCATGCCACAGTCTTTAGAGGTGGAAGAACAGATGGGCTCTGTCCATCAGTGCCATACTAAAATAGACAAGCAGTATGTGGTGAACAATTAACCACCTGTACCTAGTGTGGGAATGATGCCAAAACCCTTCCAAAGACAAACCGCACAGCTTCTAGTCCTTGGAAATTTCCTGGAGGCAGGGGACAACCTTTTGCCTGGGAGGGACAGAACAGAGCTCAGGGAAGAAGTCCATCCTTCAGAAACACTCAACACACAAACCAACTGGCAGAGCTGTGCTCCAAAATAAAAATGCATTCCTAGGACTGTGGCACTCACTTGTGTTTCCACCCTCTGTGGGAAGTGGAAGGGGAAACATGCAGGGGCTCAGTGTAACCAAGTCAGCCCTGACATTTACCAATTTTTGAATTTTTATTTCAGGCACCTCTAGGGCCTGTTTGTTTCAACGCTATTGAAGAGAGACCACATGTCAAGATTTCTACGTACAAAGCAGAGATTTGCATGATCACTTGCAATGCACGAGCTGCTTCTGAGACACTGATTTCTGATAGACCCATGCCTCAACTTAAATATTCAAAGATTTCCCTTGCTGACTCTGGGAATCAGACATCCAGATTCTAAGTTTAAAGTTGTGCTAATAAACATGAGGTCAACAAGTAAAAAATAATTTTCAAGCTGATACTTGCAATCAACTACAGTGTTTACCTGAGGTGCTTTTTATTCTCCACATTGAGAGAGAATAAAGAAGAAAACTACAAGCCCAAAAAGCACTTCAGTTTTTAAACCCACGCAATTTTGAAATGTCATAGCATAGATGCAAGAGCAGAACTCTTGGACACACTCACCCAAAAGAAAGATTTTTTCCTTTTTCCCCAGACAAAAGAGCAGCCGGTTTTAAAAAAATGAAAAAATATTTTCCACAGACCCATAAGTCATGAGTCACTCTTATTTGCAGATGAGCCCAAACCTGAACTCCAAAACCATCTCTCATGAGGAGCAGAGGAAACCAAAAGCTGGTTAAAAATGGGCAGCTTGTCTCAGTGGCTCTGCAGAAGGACAAGGAACACGAGAAGCAGGCAGAGCACAGGCATGCCTCCCCTTACACGAGACTGCCATTACACATTAAGTCAAGTAACCCAACTTTGATGGGAATTAACTCAGGGTTGAAGGCTCTACACTGCCAAAGGGCAGCTGCTTCTCTAGATTCATTATTTTTCCAGCAGAGCAATTGAAATGGCACATTTTCTATGTTGGCTGGGACAGGGCAGTGGGCCTTGCTGCAGCCCACATGTTGTGCAGTCAGATGAAGCCAGGCCACGCTGAGGGCCACCTGCACAGCTACAGCCCTGGCGTAAGCAGCCCTGCCAGCTCACACAGCTAACTCAGCCACAGGACCCCTGCTCAGACCCAGCTAGATGCCACCCCCTGTGGGGGTTATCCCCAGACCCCTGCCAACCTTTCCACCCTATGCCCACCCACAGTCACTTCCCTGATTCTGGCCCCAGCAGCACAGGCAGACGCCATGGCCCAGTTGGCTCGTTATGTGCCTCACAGTAAAGCACATCAAGCTCCCCATAGCCATGGCACTGCATAGTTACAGGAGCACACATATTGTATTTTACCAGACTGCCTCTCACAGCAACCCACCAAACCCTTGGGAAACCACTCTGCATGCATGAGGGGAAGCCCAAATACCACAAACCCTCCTGTTTCCCTTCTCTATGTAAATGGATCGTGGCAGGTCAGAATGTCATATTTCCACTATGCCCCACTGTCAGGTGCATCAGGAGAGGGTCCTCCTTCATCTCAGCTGCTGCCTGCAGAGGGGTCAGGACATACCCGAGAGGGCTGGCACATCCTGGGATTCCAGTTACAGAGGGGCAAAGTATGAATATTTTTCCTTGCTAAGGGATTTCAGGCATGGAGCAGAGCTGGGATGCTTTACATGGTTTTGAGAACAGGACCAGAGCTGGAGTGGCTGTTGCACAGCACTACATCTTGTAAGGAGAGGCTTTGTGGTTAGCCATGAGCACATACCGCCTCCCCTCAAACAGCAGCAACATAACAATGCGCAGCGCTGCCACAGCATCCTCCTCCCGAGGATTTTAAGGTGCTTAGCAGATGATATGGACTCGGGCAACCTCACAAGCCCTCTGAGAGGGAATAAAGTAAATGCTATAAAAACCCAGAAGGAATAAGTGGTGGAATGGAAAACTAGAACTGCCAGAGCAGCTTGTTCTAGCACACACACAAGAATTCAGAGGCTCAGGGGCAGCTTCCTCTGCTACTAAGGTGGAATCAAAAAGGCAGGAGTGCTCTAAATCCTCTGTTTATCCAACTCAGCCCTGGTCAGCCTGAGAGCAGTTTCCTGCATGCCCAAATAGCTACAGCAATAACAGCACTCGCACAAAGCTCCTTGCCTCACTGTACTAATTTCCACAGTCCTGCTCCATAGAGGAGGATGCACAGAGATCCATAGAGATGCGTAGCAGAGCAGCTTGAACTGCTGGAAGCCCACGGCCCTAGAGAGCAGCAAATAACATCCTTACTCTGCCCATGAGCCTCAGTTTTGACTTTTGAGTTTCGGCAGATGCAAGCAATGGCAAGGGTCTCAGTTGAAGGGTTTCCACTCTGCTGTCTGAAGGTTGGGAATGTTCTGACAGCATTTTCCAAACATTCATAGCGCTTCCCAAATACTCATACATGCATCTTCCACCCCCACTTTACAGCTGGCAAAAAGAGAAACACAGGCCAAAACCCCCACTGCCAGTCAAGGAAGAAAGTGGAGAGCCCTGGTGCCCAGTCCTTGCCCCAACTCTGACCAGGCTGCTGCTTTCGTTCACTTCGATGTGTGCATAACCAGCTGACAAATGGATTTGCAGCCAAAGAGTGACACACTGTGCAGTTCCCAAACTGCTTCAGCTAGATTCACTCCCAGGAATGGTACTGCCAGGCCACTTTTTGCTCCAGGGGTTGGTTTATTTTTTATGAAGCTATTGCCTAGAGCTGAGAGAGCTTTATTGATGCTGTTATACAGGCTGAAGGGAGGACAAATCACCTCCATAGACAGAGCAGAAAGGTTCTCATCATCCTTAAGTCAGGAGCTCACTTTTATCACCTTACTGAGCCACAGATACCCAAGGAAGGCAGTGTGTGCGGCTCTCAACAAAACTGAAGTAGCACATGAGGGCACTGCTACGGCCCCTAAGGATAGGAAAGAGGCCTGAGGGCTCCCCTCCAACTCCCACCCTGCCCAAACTCTGAGCCCAACTCACAGGCTACTGTCTCTGGCTTAAAAGAGACAAAACTCATGAGTGGTGTCCAGGTCCTCCAAGCGGAGGGGGCCGAGGCTGGTACCGGTTGCACAATCCTCCACTGTAATGCCACTCGCATTCCCTGGCCCTATGCTCAGAGCCCGGTTGGTGGAAGGATGGGCTTGTGAGAGGTCATGGCTCTTTGCTGGTCTTGACAGGAAAGCACTGTGATCACATGCATGCCTGTGTGTATACATGTGTATGTATGCGCCTCTTGAACACGAACCAAAAACCTTCCAGCTGTTTCACCCGCCCTTTTTCCTGGCCAAGGGCAGTCGCTCTCAGCTGGAGGAGCAGAGCCTGGGCTGAGTGATAGCGGCGGAGACAACTCGCAAACACTTTACCCACGACATTACTCTATTCCCCCGAGCGTGCCCACCCTGCTCCCCGATTGTATCGGCTGCCATGGTGACAAGCACGAATGCTAAAATAAACAGAAAACAACCCGAAGGCAAAGCGCAGCCCTCCGCCAGCTCATCCCGCGCCCGCCGCGGCGGTTCCCTCCCCGAGCATCCCTCCCCGCCGCGGCAGGACGGGATGCCGGCGGCCGCCGCTCACTCACGATGAGGGGGATGGTCCTCTCCTCTCGGCGGAGCTCCAGCCTGCCGGCCGCCCTCTGCCCGCTCCGGGCGCCACCGCTACTGCCGCCGGCGGACCTGCCGGCAGCCGCCGAGCGGGGTTTGTTGTCCTGCCATAAGTAGTAGAAAGTGCCCAGGATCCAGGCGACGGTCAGGATAGCGATAGCATTGGCCCTGATCCTCCTCATGCCGAGTGCCCCGGGGGAGCCTGGGAGCGCTGCCTCGACGGGCAGGGACGGCTGTGGGAGGAAGGAGAGAAGAAAGAGGCGGCGGCGCGGTTCCCCCCCGCCCCGCACCGCTCCGGCCCCGGCCCCGCACCGCCCAGCCGCCGCCGCCGGGTCCTAACGCCTCGCCCGCTCCGCCGCAGGGGGCGGAGGGCTCCGCGCCTCCTCCTGCTCCTCCTCCTCCCGGCCTGGCCGGCTGGGGGAGCCGGGGCAGGCTGCCGGCGGGATGTCGCTGAGGGTGCGCTCAGCGCTGCAGCCGAAGCGGGGAGGGGGCGGTAGGGCCCACATGGCGGGGCGCAGGTGACACGGGCTCAGCCCCAGGGGACAGCTACTGGGACGGGGGTAGCACAGCAGTCCGCCCTGCTGCACCGCCAGCCCGGGTCCCTGTCCTCGCTGGCCCCACCACCACGCGGTACTCGTGTCCGTAGGGCAAGTGGCCAGCCAGTACACTGTGGCACCCCACAGCACACGGGATCTAGGCACCCACTCCATGGAGATGAGCACATCTCACACTGAAGCTGGGGTGGTTCACAGGAGCAAGCATCTTGGGCTGACGATGGAGTTGCCCAGACACCCACTCCCATCGCTGCTACACAGCCACGCCGCGGTCACACACCGGCACACGAGCTGGGCGCCTGGGTCAGCACCACAGCCTTGAGCCCTTTCAAGCCCTGCAAGAGGGCAAGCATGGCAGTGGAGTGTCAACGGTGATACAATTCCCCATTACAGGGCACTGCCAAAGCTACTGCAGTAAAAAGCTCACTGAATCCAGCCCCGAGGGCAGCTTAACCAACAGACCATCCAGCTTGAGAAAACAAGCGACATTTAGGCACAGTGCAGCTGCTGTGCATCTACAGCTTAAAGGTTTGTAAGAGCAGGAGGAGGTAGCAATAAAACTTACCAGTGAAGAGAAATGCTTAGAAAATGCGGGTGCTTCCGGGGCACCTGATGAGGGGATTAGGGGATTTGCATTATAGTACAGAAAACATCAGCAAGGCTTCTAAATAACTTTTTGCCCTACCTTCCTCCTGACCAAATTCCTCTAAATGTATTTACAATTTGCTCTACTAAATTGCCCTTTCAGGTTTACCTGCACACTGCTTGTTTCCTGAAGTACAGCATAGTATAAAATTCATCCACCAGACTTGTACTGTGCTAGCACTCAGGGAAGAATGCTATTTCAAGAACCACCACTTCCAGGACTGCTCTACACCAACCTCCCTGCAAAGCACACTGCACTCCTGATATAGAAAGATGTTAGAAAGCATCTCACATCCTCCTAGGTACCTTTCCCAATGACCTGTCAACCACCATAGTTCCCAGGCCAGCTGATTATAGTCAGTGGCTAGGGAAAGTTTGAGACTTTAAAGCAAAAACAAAGTTCTCCAAGGGATCAACAAAAACATAACTAGTCCAAGCTACCCAGTCCAAATCTATCCCAGTGGAATCTATCTAACCTGTGGAAGCTGGACTCCCACTATTTTCAGTCTCTTTCCCAGTCCTACCCAAAAAAGTGCATTTGCTCTCCTACATACATTTGGATCCAGCAGCTGCCTGGGTTGCAGAAGTACATGAAGAGCGGCAAAGGAGCTGTACCAAGGATTCACAAAAGGGAAAGATGGAAAGTAAGATGTGTTCATGTCCACGTGACAGCAGAGTCAGCCCCATAGGCTGTCTCCTCTTTCACCACTGTGTAGATCATACCAGACTTTGCTTGATTTTTTTCTTAGTCTTCTCTCACCATTTGGTGAAATTCACTACAAAAAAGCAAATCACAAACAGCAGTGGAGAAATAAGGGTAAAACAGGAGAAAATCCTCTACCCCAACACTCGAATAAGGCAGACTGCCTTCTGCCTTTCCAAGCACGCTGCTTCCCCCTTCCACTGCAGCCATTCTTCCTGCATTGCCCCTGCCCTGCGCTGCTAGCACACCCTATAAGCTGCCATGCAGTAACCATTGCCTCCTCACACCGCATTACACGATTTTCAACTATCCTAATGGAGATCCCCGCTCCACAAGCACCTCGGCCTCAGCCAAGCCTCTAACAGTTGACAAGTCCCCTGCAGGGTCAGCCCAGCATCTCCTTTTTTTCTACTCAGAAAAAAACCCAGCTACCAGACTCTTCAGATTCCGCATAGATATCATTTTGAGCATGCTTCCCTTTCCAGAGCAGACACCATCTTCTGAGGAACGATGCCTTGCACTTTATTCCCTATGCAGGACATGGGCCAGAGGAACCTTATATTTTCACAGCATTTACCTGTGAAACTTCAGTTTTGCAATTGCAGTCTAACATTTGCCATCTGCTAATGAATCGCAGCACCTTGTCCATACCGTACTGGTTCACACCCATTGGGCTGGTCTCCCCTGCCAGCAACAGCCATCCACCCCTATGCTAAGCAGGTGCAAAGCACTGCCAGGTGATCAAGGGAGCAGTGCAATATGGTCTTGCTGTGTTTCAGAGCTGCAATCGTGGCCCAGAGGAATGTGTCAGCAGAGATTTCAGGCTGTGTTGGCACTTAACTTCTGTACATACAAGGTAGGGAGGCACTGTCCACAAGCACAGTTCAGTGGGCAGCTGCCGGCACCCAGCTCACCCTTGTCACTGGAAGCATCTTACACACAAGCCTTGAAAGCTGACTGTGTGCTGGTGGCTGCTCTCTGTCATTGATGGGCTCTTGGAGAGGAGACTTCCAACCTCTCCATACTGCTTTCTCACTCATGCAAGACATGCTGCCGAGCCCTCTTTGCTATTCTGCCCCCATCACATCCTGTTATTCCCAGAGCATTGCCAGCAGTTCAAAAAACAGCACAAAAAATCAAAACCACTGAGTTTACTTGTTCTACCTGGGTAATGTGGTGTGCTGACACTTATATGAGTGACTGGAACTCTCCTATGAATAATCACTGCTTTCCTTCTTTAATTCATTACTTATAAGAAAAAAATCCCAGATAATTTAACCATTTAATTTGAAGACGCCAAATCCCTCTCAAGGGATGGCCTGTAGGGAATTGCCAGAAACAAGCAGGATAAGGAAGCTCCACTCTAGCACACAACAGCAGCAAAGGGCACAGCAAAAGCAGAGTTACTCACCCTCAGAGCTAGTGGCAGAGCAGCTCACCATGCCCACAGGTATCCAGTTCAGCACAGACAAACCAGATTTCCAAAGATCCGTTATTTACATTGCCTAAGCTTTGGGACCTATTTGAACTGAAGAGAGTTAGGGCGTGCTGCTCATGGCACTAGAGCTGACTGGCCTGAAGGAGACAGGACCTTCAACACAGCTGAAAAGGCATGCACTTGGGCAGCACCAGGTTTCCACATGCTTTGGAAGTGTCTGCAGCAATGTTTCATCTTCAGGGCCCCAATACCTCACTTTCAGGATGACCAGCTCCCAGGTCCAGGCTATTGGTACCAAAGGTTCCGTGTTCTGCAGACAGAACTTGCAACAATTTTATCTCTGATCATCACACTTTGCTCCAAAATTTCGTCCTTCTTTTAAAAGAGAACACACTTCAAACCTTACGTTCTACAGGGATCCCTGACAATATAAATTGTTCAGGTATAGCTATACTGTGAGCTGCGATGCTGCATTCAGATTTTAGAAGCAGCCCCATCAGAGAAAGGAGTACCAGAACCAGTCTGGCTGGCATGGAAATCTCTACACCACACAACCTGCAATGTAGACATACAATGGATATTAACAGTGATAATACTTTGCAGCTGATCTTCGCAAAAGCATCAGCTAATTCAATAAATGCCCTATGAGAAGTGACCTGAGATGCATAATAAACTAAACAAATCAAGATTATACAAAGCCCACAATAGAATTATGGAGTCTTACCACCACACTTGTTCTTTTTCAGTTCCATGTTAGAAATATTAAGTTTTACCTTATTTTGTGACAAACTTTGTACAGTGGAATAAGGAACCCAGGTGGCTGATTCTTTAACACAAGGATAGACTAAGTATTTGGTGAATGATATCAGTACAGAACAGGAGGAGAAATATCACCAGCTATGTGGAGAAATTTATGTGAGGTTTGGGAACCTTAATTTATTTACAAACACCAAGGCCCTAACCAGCTCCCCTTCAAAGAGAAAAGAAAGATCTCCTAAAGCTATAAATATTGAAAAGTACTTTTGAGAAACCATTTTTGTCTTTGTCTGACAGCTCAGGTAACATCATCTAGGAGCTTTGGTGTCCCAAATTATCCAGATAAAATTGAGGTGATCTTTGTTGCAGGGGAAAAGACAAGCATCATCCAGATTTCTCTTCAGAAAAATGATGTATGGCTGCTTTATAGTTACGGTGAGATACAGTGCATGTTTTTGCTGTCATCTGACATAAAATGTAGCTGAGCTTTCAACTATGTAACACCTGGAGAACACTGAAAGGTTTTTCTTAGCACTACTCTGATCTAAGAAATCAGGTCTGCTGTATTTGTGGCCTCCAGGCATGGAAGTGCCATCTGAAACATGAATGTAAGGTCTGTCTAGACTCTGAAAACTGTTTTGAGTAAATTCATCCAGAGTTTAGCTAAGAACATATGAAGAAAATTAGCATTAGAGTTCAGGGACTAGAGCAGGTCATGCTCCAGAGAGAAATCAGTGTAGCATGTTACAATAAGCTGGGATGAGAAGACTTGCTCAGAGAGAAGCAGCTCTGCTTGCCTGCAGCCAGTCAGCAGCTGTTGAGCTCCATGTTGCATCAAGGGAAGAGCAGCCCCAGTTCAAGAATTTTCCCAAGATTTTTCACAAGAGATCACCCCTCAGGGAGTTCCTTCTGCATGGGCAGAGCAGATTGCCTAGGAGGTGAGACATCTTAGGACATTTTCTCTAAACTTGCTGCCACCAAGTGGCCCCTTCTTCCTCCTCTGGCCAATCCCTGGGCTGGACACTCACCTTCCCTGTTGAAGCTCCTGGTCTTTTCCCAGGCAGGGTCAGTGGTCTGACCTTCCAGCTTAGGAAGAGATTGGTAGGAGTAGGGAAAGCAATGTACCTATTGAAAGGCAAGGACTCACAGCTCATCTCTAGTTTCAATTCAAAGAAAGGAGGGAGAAGGGGAAACATTTGTCTCAATGGGCAGAAAGAGACAAAGTTCTTTCCCCAAAATGAAGGAGAGGCCCCTCTGATAGTCTGACCATGACATGTCACCATGCTCTTCATCCAGATCCAAACTGTACCCCTCCGAGACATGTTTACCCAATGCCAAGATGACAGAGCTACCCTCTACCATGTGGTTGTTAAAAAAAAAAAAAAAAAAAGTGTTAGAAAAGAAAAATGTTACCTGCATTACTCATCTGCATTGGTCAACCTCCTAAACTGCCTAAAATACTCTCCTTGTCTGAGGAGGCTTTCTCATACTGGTCAGAGGACATGGGTATGTGTGTGGACTTCTGAAAGTCCGTATTGCTGTGCTGCAAGTCATATATCACCTTCCACATCCTTGGCCTCACTCACCACTGGGAAACTGTCATGATCATGCCCTGCCTAGAGCTAGACACTGTTCATGTAGTCTCCAGCCCTTCACTGCCACAGGCACCATCAAAAGGCTAGTCAGATAAATTACTCCCTTGGGAGGGGCTTCATCCCTAATTTATCATGATGCTCAATCAGAATAGATGCAGATGGTGGATGCCAGTTAGTTCTGCATTTAACAGAAGATAAGCTGTCTAGGGTGTTATATCTGCTGGCCAGGACAGAAATATGTTCCAGGCCACATTGTTTCTGGTCAGTGTGCAAACAGTAAAGTTGTGGAGGATTGTGACTTAGGGCCAAGTTAAGTCAACTAGCATATAGTTAACTGGAAACCAGGATTTTAGTTGCTTTGAGCTGTAAAATGAAACGTTGTCTTAATGTTGTTTAAGGTCACTGTAATCTTAACATTACTTTCATGAGCATGTTTCTTAAGGAAAATAAGAGCACAGAGAGGAATTCCCAGTAAGCTGTAATTAACAGTTCCCCATTGCACTTGTGCTCTTCAACTGTGAAGAGAAAAACACCTGCTAGAAGGTTAACGGTGGCAAGACAGTACGGAAGAGCCAGGAAAATCTTCAGAGATGGTTAGCCAGGATTCAGGACACCCTCTCTACCCCCAGGAGACAGTGCCATTAATCCCCTCTAAGCCAGGTAACCCACCTGTTTGCCACCACAAGACTAGATGCAGCCTTAGTGAGGAGTGGCATTATGGTAGAATTGGACAGGAATGATCAACAACCCAGAACAATGCTCTAAATTCATACACCCATTGTACAATCTTTTAAAAGTGTAGAAACAGAATAAATATTTAAGTAGTCATAATTATATATTAATACAACTTATTAACTAGAAGCTCCACGTATAATCAACTTGAGTCACCTTATGAGCCTAGTATAAATTTTTGCTCTCCCTCCTACCACTTTTCTTATCTCCTTTTCTCACTTCAAATCATTTGCTTCTCTTCCTTGCTGCGTCTTTTCTAGGATAAGGATTTATTTCCCACCTTCATGGTAAAATAAAGCATGTAGCACTTTAATGGTGCTCAGAATTAATTAACAATAAAATCTTTTTATTACGATCAGACGACAATTTGCTCTCCTTTACTGGCATCCCATCACAGCACTGACTGTGACCTGAACTGCAATTTAATCCTAATAGAAATTCAAGGCTTTTACAGCTCAATGTAAGCTACCAGGTTAGTGGTTGTAACAGTCCTCTTGGCTACAAAGGAGGAACAGTTTGAAATGCTCATTTGGTAAAATGATGAAACCCTGTCTTCCACTACAGAGGAATTCCATGTGAAAACACAACAATCAGGGAAATAACCCGTGAAAAACATTCCACCCAGTTTCTCACATATCCCATAAAAGGGGCTTGCACCCTGCACAGCAGACTGGGTTTGAGTAGAGTGCAATGAAAGATGCTCAGCTTTCCTAAAAATCACAAAAATGTATTTATTTTTTAAGCTCTATCACTGAAAATACCTTGGGCAATTAATAAAAAGCTTTCCAAAACATTCCAGCCCTTGCTGGAAGTACGAGCCCTTTCTCTAAGTATGAGAAACTCCAGGCTGAAGGGAAGCCAGAAATAGGAGCCATGGATCAGTCAACTCCAGAGCCACTGCAGTGCTGCTGCAGCAAGCCTGATGCCATAATCTGCCTGCTGGCATCGAGGTCTGCCTCCAGGTGGCAACTGGAGCCAGGAAAGGGATTGGAGTCCAGAGGACATCAGGCATCCCTGCCTGTAATGTCAGGAGTACAATCCGGGAACAAGAAGATATTAAATATTTATAAGTTTCTAGCATTTCCATCTGTGCTATACTGGAACATCTTTACTCTCAGGGAGGTGGGTAAAGCAGACATCAAGGATGGCGAGAATATTTATTCAAATGACAGCCCCGGTGGAGCTGCAACCGGTAGAAACTGCTGACCTGCAGCAGGTCAGCAAGCAGCTATGTCAGTCTGGAAGACCCAGAGGCTTCATGGGGCAACAAGGAGACAATTCCATCCATATGACACCATTTTTGATTGAAGAATAAGGTACACAGTCTGACCCTGACAGCATTCCTCTCTATAAACAGCTATCCCAGTATTGTTAAGCTTCCACAAATATGCCAGTAAATTATTTTGAAAATCTTGCAGAAATGGAGCTGCTGTCCTTTCATGACTATGGAAAGTCATCCAGCATAGGAACCCTTTGAACTAGGATCATGCAGGTCTGGTCATTTTGGAAAACTTCAGCAGTGACAGCTATGCCTGGGAAGACTTGGAGTTTAAATCTCTGCACAGCTCCAGCCCCTACCGGGACTGGGACAGGTCAGCAGCTTGTGTGTGATGTACCTACCTCTCGTTGTTCAGCCCTTCTCATTAGTCTTATTGGGGTTTCAATATTAGCATTCAGTGTTTCTCTCCCACACTCGGGTTAATCACTGAGGCAGCACGGGAAGATAAGATAGTCAGGATGACCTGCGCCATATTGCGACCCAAAGTTAATGAAGCACTAAAAGTACGATGACAGGATGGCGAGAGAAGCACTGGTGGGAGCCAAGTCCCTGAAGGTAGCTGGGATCTCAGTGCAGGTACATGTAACCTCCTTGGCAGCCGGCCTGACTGTGATGCTGCAAGGTGCTGGAAGAGATTGGCTCCGCCCGAAGGTGACGAGGGTGTGAGACCATTTGCTTTACGGAATGAATTCGCATCATCCCTGTTTCATATGCCCACACTTGCAGACTCTTTTCAGCCGCGACTTCTGTAGCAGTGTAAGAGATTGTTCCATCTCTGACTCGCTACTATGTTTTTACATTGGCCGATGCCATTAAACAATTGGTAATTAGCCGCTCTGCCGAGGCGTGCGAGGTGTTAATTGGGCAATTAAGCGTCTTGGGCAAGGCTTCTTCGAAACCGTTTAAAGTTGCACACACAGCAATTAACCACTTCACACTAACGAAGCTATTTCCATCAGCTGAGGTACGTGCCAAGTAAGTTTTGCAGGCTACGAGGAGCCTCCCCTCAGAGCCCAGTGACTGAACAAAATGGCGGACACCGACTTTAGCTCTCTGCAGGGCTGTCTTCATCGACTTACGGGGACATTTTAGACTGCTTGCTGGCGTCTTGAGGAACCCCTGGAGAGTCTCCAACAGCAAGTTGTTATATTTTCCCTCCTTGGCAGATCCAGCCTGCTTGGATACTAGTAGCTTAACCAATCGACATCATGAAAACATCTACCCGGAGTCAAGCTGGCCAGTGAGCGCCCACCAGGGCATATTTAAGGCAGTGCCCCGCGTTTCCCTGGGGTCCAGTCCAGTCGGTGTTGCCCAGGGTCCCGTGCTGGCTGCTGGCCCCACTCCTCGCTCCGTTCTGCTTGCCTCCGTCCTGGTCCCGTCCCACCAGCCTGCGTCTCCTGTCTGTCTTGGATCCGGTCTCCTTACCACCTGATTCCCTCCAGCGGTCCTTCCCTGACCGCCTGTGGCTGACTACAGACGGTTCTCTCACTGGTGGTGGTAACTCCTTTTGCACTTTCCTTTTGTAGCCTTTCCTTATCACTCCTTCTTCTCCCTCTCCCGCTCTCACCATTACTTATTGTTACAAATAAAGCAATTTGTCTGTTTGAGACCTAACATTTGGAATTTTGTGCCTTAATCTCGCCTTCGAAGTAATCATCTAAAAGAACCGCGTCGTAGCGTCTGAAACAAGGAGGCACACATGGGGCTCTCTGGTTTGCAAATCAGTTCTCGTGGAACGAAAGGAGATTTGGAGGTACACATTTGTAGGCAGAGTTCTTCTCCTAAACTCCCCAGTGCTGGTGACAGCTGGCTGACAGCCTCACCATGAAGAGGCCTGACATCAGCTATCTATTATAAAACATCCCAAAGGACTGCTAGAAAGTGTAGCATTTGGGGCATACTGGTAAGAACATAAGTTTCACTGAACTGAGGGAAACCAATGGTTTATTTTGCCCCATTACCCTGTTTCCAGAAGTTGTCTCAAGACATGCTGTTCAGGGAGAACTCATGAACCTGGCCCCTTCCTGCAGTCTGTGCCTCTCTTATTCCCCTGGCGTACCTGCTCCTGTTTTATGGGATGCTGTCCTTCTATTCCCTATAGGATTTGTTTATGGCAATAGAGCCTATACATTTTCATATTCACCTTCTTAACAACATCTGCTTCCATCACCTCCTGTGACAGCAATGCCCGACACTTCACTACATGTTGCACAACAACACTTTTATATGTTTTAAAAGAACCTCCTACATGCAAAACCAAGTGCCCCCTGGACCCCAAACAGTGGGATTTATTGCATGGCATTTCTCTATTCACCTTAGTCACTGCCTCCATGATTTCAGCCCTCTCAGCTAGCCTTTCCTTCCCCAAATGGAAGAGTCCCAGACTTTCTGTCTGTCCTTGAAGGCAAAGTACTTCATCATTAGGAAGCAATTTTTATAATGTACACTTTAAAATATAGAAATGTAATAAAGATTACATTTGTAACAGTAATAGGGAAGGTCAGATTCATATTCTTTAAATAGTCACATTTTAGGGCAAATATTTTTATCCCCCCCAAAGATGAATGCTTTGGATATGCTGAACAAAATGACCTCCACCCCTTTTGCATAGAAGGGGGGATGGGAATTATGAAGTAAAAAATTTTGCTATACCCCACATTTTTCCTCGTAATTTTCTCCAGTACCTGAATGCAGGAGTTGACAATGAAGAGCTGTCACTGTGGAGCACAGCAGTCAGAAAAAGGAGTGAGAAGTGGGAGAAACTGCTTAAGCCAGTATAAATGAAAGTGGTACTCTTTCATTTGAACACTTGCATGTCTGCAGAGATGTTCAGCAGATCACTGCAGTATTCCAGATACAGAGATACATCATGACATGCATATGCATACTTGCACATTTCACACCCTTAGATTAGTTTTAAGTCAACTCAAGTTTGCAGCAGACATCACTTTTTCTGATGCTGGCTGAAGATGAGGAAAATATCTCCCACAGGAGCTAAGAACCATTGCAAGCTTGACCATTTCTGTTTGAAGGTCACAGCAAGATCCAAGAAATGTGCCATCTCTAGCAAATATATAACTACTTGCACATGTAATTCCTCTACAAATGTGTCCACTGCAGCATACTTTTCCCCACAGACAGAAGATGAAAAAAAGCTCTGTGCAACAGTTATAATCATATTGCTTAATGGCATACTGAAGAACACTTACAGGCTATTTTACTGCAGTAAAATCTATACAGACAAAAATAACCATATTGATAGGCCCAAGTTTTAAAGCCCCACGTGCAGTATATGCAGTCTCAGCCTGCCAACAGTTATGCTCCCATACATAAGTGTGATACTGGTCTTTCCTACTTCATTGCCTGGTTTTTTTTCTGCTCCAAGCAGCTGGCTCAGCCAGGCAGGCTTTTTCCCAACTCCAGCACAGAGCAAGCTCAAACCCCACCATCAGAGCACCTCAGACACACGCTGGACTCTCATGTGTTGTGTTCCCACCTCAGCTGCTTAACAGCAGCCCCCGTACCTGTGTCTCCAGAGATGGGAGGCAGCTCTTCCCTTCCTGGCACCCCCAGGGGCAGCAGAGACAGAGGGAAGGAGGCACCAAGTTCCCTTTATCATCAGGTGCAGGGAGGAGCTCCACAGGAGGACAGGTGTGTCTCATAGGGTCATTTGGCCCCAATAAGCTCTGAAGGATGAGTTTGCTTTGATATGTTTCCAGCCCTCAGGAACTTCTGCAACCTCCCCATGCACAAACAAAGTCCCTCCTCCTACCTTATCCTCCTTAATGTTCTTCATAGCTCCTGGATCAAAAGAAAGAGCTAAGAATAAGCCACATGAGAGTGTAATCAACAGTGGGAGAAGAGATGTGTTAGCAGAAAACTAACCCTGTCAGTAAATAACACAGTCTGTGATGCAAGGAAGTGGGACATGGAAGGTCTGGACCAGTAAAGCTGAGAAGAACAAATGGGAAACGCAATGAAAAATATCAATTGGATCTAGAAATTAAAGAATTAAAGCCTGGCTTCACATAATCTCAGAGGGAGGTGCCACAAGAGACTGCTCACCAGAGGAGTGATTTGGGGGAAAGCCAGGAATTCCTCAGTCAGGTGTCTCATGTATTGCAAGGAAAATCCAGGAGGCTGTTCCTCTCACAGGCACACTCAGCACTGCCCTGGCTGCTTTAGAACAAGCCTGCTGGAAAGAGGAATGAGTCCAGTATTCAAAACAAGTGAACATTATTTGTATGGTGAGGAAGAAGGTGGCGAACAGAAGGTGGATTTCTCTTACTGCAGATAAAGCAGAACAAAAACTGCCTTACAAAAACTTGGTGAATCTGGGCTCCTATGGGAGAGGAAAAAAGATATCAGAAGAAGCCTGAGCTCATCCAAATGTCCATCCGTAGTTAGACCACCAACCACCACAGCATAAATAACAAAATTTGCAATTCATTTTTGGCTCAGATGCATTTCTTTCACTAATAAAACATTGGAACCAGCAACCTGGCACTGCCTTCTGTAGACTGAGCTGAGGCAGACTGCACACATTCATCTAAGTGCCCATTTTTTCACCCACAGACTGAGCAGAAGTCAATAAATGAGCTACAGCCAGTGTATCAAGATCCAGAAAGGGTTGCAGGTATGTTTAATTTTGTAATTTCTTGACCTCAGCCCATGTGTCATGTTTTGGATACAGATTTATTGAAGTCGGGATTTCACAGCTTTGAGCATGATTCAGTATATAGTTTATGGATGCCAGAGAAGTCAGAAATGAAAAATTTGGACAGACAGACACACCTTAAGGAAAGCACTTCCTCCTGTCTCTGAACACTGATCAGCTGTGGCTCTGAAAATCTTGTTCAGAATTTTGGTCTCCTCAAAATGCCCCAATCTCACTCTATTTCTGTTGCTCAAACTCCAACTATTGTGCCACATTGGGGAATAATTTTTTCCAGCCCTATTACACTGTTTCCAGCTGCCCTGCACTTGAGGTGCAATGCCCTATGACCACCCCACCTGCTAAAGCATGAGCTCACCTACATCAGAAAGGACGAGGACTTGAGGTTTTACAAGTGACAAGAATAGACTTCCCCATGGGAGCTGTCTGAAGGAGCAGTGACGCATTTCCTACATTCATCGTGTGTGTTTTGGGTCTCCTTGATATGAAATTAACAGGGAACAGGAGCAAAAGATGTAATTGTGAGGTCTGCAGTGACTGAAGGGAGAAGTGGAGGAGCTCCATTCCTCGGTACTGCCTCTTACTCCTTTCCTCCCAAGGCGGGCTGGTCCCTGCTGCTGTGACAGCTTTCCACCTCAGTTCAGCGACACTCCAGTGTCCTCAGCAGGCTCCTTTGTACCAGTTTTCTGGGTTGCAGCAGGGGTCCAGGCTGTTAGCAGTGCATAAATGCACTTAGCCTGGAGCTTGAGGTGTGACACTCAGATTTAATGCCTTCTCTTCTCTTTTGTCAGAAAAATGTAATTTACTCACTACATGTATTCACTGTCAAAAAAGAGAGGAGCTTGTAGATATACAAGTAATACTGCTTTAATATACTGATAGCATTAAATCAGTGCAGCTCACTCGGGATGGACACAGCTGCTGGATTTGAGGTGTTAATAGCAGTACATTGTCAGGGGAATGAGCTTTAAACACATAACAGGCCTCTGCTCCCCCCTTGACAGCATTAGGTCAAATTTCAGTTAGATAAACATAAAGACCATCCAAAAATCTACCTCTAATCAAAACAATAATTAATGTTATGCAAGCAAGGTCTCAGTTTCTGCCTATCATGACAGAGACAAATGCATCCAGAGGGTCCTATTCAGACAGTCTGGCTTAGAAAATAGGTCACTTCATGCATGTTGGTGGGCATTAGCAGGTGTAGCTAGTAAGGGACACTGACATTTAAGTATTAACTGCTGAAGACACAGCCATGGTGTTCCTCAAGCCTGAACAAGTGATATCTGCTCATCTGTCTCCTTGCCACCGTTTTCCATTTCTGCATCTGGCACGTCATCAAGCCACCTTACAAGTGTATTGTTTGCACAGTGCAGCTGTTCATGGGCAGGCAGTTTCAGCAGGGGCAACAAGGACCACAAAAGCAGCTCAAATGCCTTCTTTGTCTCCTCCATGTCAAATCTGCAGAGCAGCAAGACTAGCACAGATACACAGTGGGAGTTCCTACTCCTCTACCACACATTGTAATTGGGAAGTATGATTATGTGTTTCTGACAGTGTTCCATAACATCTTTTTATGTCACTATCACCACAAGCCACTGAAAAATATAGGAGAGGAGGGTGGAGAAGCCCTTTTTTACTTACCAAACCAGCACACCTAGAGCATCAAACCTTTATTGTTAAAACGTGAAATAGCTTGTTACCACCAAATCTGCCAGAACACCAGCACTTCATTTCACACTCTCATTACATTTACCATTACTCCCTGCATCTCCCATCCTTAAAAAAAAACCAAATAAAGAGCCAGCTAGAGAATAGAGTATGTCAAAGATGCCTCTGTGTGAAGACTTTGTTCTTCCTTGTAATATGCACTGTTCACTAAACAACAGTCCTTCCATGGGACTTTCTGAAGCAACCTGAAGCAGTATATTATCAATTAGGGTCTTCCTCCACCCTCTTCAAACCCTAAATGCAGTTTGGGAATTCGTGTTGGTAGAAAAACACACAGTCGCTTTAGGTGGCATTTCTCAGGCAACTCATTGAAAGTCTACTCACTGCCACATATTTGGAGAGGGGAAGGTGAAATTAAATTCTGCTGACCATACAGCTTGGCCCCTGCAAAGCAGCCACTGCCTCGTCTTGGTGATAGGAAGCCTGCTAGAAAAATTCTGCCTAGCTCTTTTTACCACAGGAATTATCAGTCAGTTTTCACCCTGAAAACGTGAAGTGTGAAAAACAAACTACCTAGGGAGAACCTGATTCTCACTATGGACACCAAGGTCAGAGAAACTGTCTTGAACTAACTAGATTTCAGCTTCAGTCCAGCACAGCTATTCCGACATCTCCATCCTCAAGGATCATATGGGGTATTTTTTTTTGCAGTGTGCCTAACACACAGCACCCCATGACTTCTGGAACTCCCTTCAATTGCATTTTTCAGGCTTTCCCCTTCATCTTTGTTAAGGATAGAAGTGAGAAAATCATGCTAGTTTTAGTGGCATGTAATTCCCATCTTGATTCCAGCACAATTTGTTTCTTTGTAGAGCAGTTCCGTTGAACTTCTCAGGGGAAAAAAAAAACAAACAACAAACCCAAACCAACAAACTCACAGGGATTTTATAGAAAAGTGAGGCTGGTGAGGTTACTGACTCCACTGTATCCCTTAAGTGAAGTTCTGAGATTTAAAAAAATGAGCACTTACCAAGAGAAAGTTTATTTAGGTCTGGATGTCTGTTTTTGTAATTCTTCTCAAGGGAGCGGGGATTACTGGAAAGCTAAGTTGCATTATAAAGAAAAAAAAATTCCTCATTTGACTTCTGTGTCACTTTTTGAAGCATTTGACTGGAAGCACGAAGTGTGGTGCTAACACATAGTGGAGTAGCAAAGGGGAGGGAACATGTGCCAAGGTCACCTCCTCAGCAGTAGCAATGGCAAGCTTCGCAGTAGTGATATAAAACCTCCCTCTGATACAAGATACCACTTAAAGCTACTTTTTAAAGAGCTATAAAAATCCAGAGCAGGCACATATTAATTAAAGTAGTTCAGAGAGAAGCTCTGCGTGTCTGTCTTGGCAGCAGGTGACTGAGGGCACACAGCATGTAGGGGAGCAGAACGTCCACGGACAGAGTTAGCTCAAATATTTTGGTTTTTATCACCTCCAGGTTTGTCAGTGGGCAGCACAGATGGTTTGCAGCTGGGGAGCCACTCAGTGTGCTTGAAAGAAAGCAATGTGACCTGTGTCATGAAGCAATACATACCCTAAGGAAGTTTTTCTTCATGACTAGCACGTTTCCTTCATTGACATTAAGTCCGTAGACTAGAAAGCAGATCACAAAAATCCCCCTTCTCTTCACCACAGTATGTATCTTATTTATTTTCTTTTCTCTCAGTTCTTTGTTTCCCCTAGACAAACTCACTTCTGGACTTGGCTTGTAAGCCACATTTCCACACTGATGTCCCCTGCA
Source organism: Empidonax traillii (assembly GCF_003031625.1). Lineage (NCBI taxonomy): Eukaryota > Metazoa > Chordata > Aves > Passeriformes > Tyrannidae > Empidonax > Empidonax traillii. The sequence goes on from NW_020955249.1 coordinate 2,448,341, forward strand.
GAGCACAGAACTCTACTTCCAGAGTGGCAGGTCTTCAGCAAGGAGGACCAGGACCCCATTCAGGCTTCCTTCAGCTCCTCTTCCTCCAAGGTTAGGGTGAGGCAGGCCAGGACACAATTGAGGCTATGACCCAAGTGCAAACTTGCTAGCTACAGCAACTTCTCTTCCTTGTCCCCTACTGCAGCCCGTCATGAAAAACAAGCTTTTGCTATGAACCCACTGACTAGCCACAGCTGGCAGCAAAACACATCCAACAGAAGCATGCTGGGTAGCAGGAAGTTTTTCTAACTAGTGGTTATTCCAATTGAGTGAAATACAGATAACCTATCTTTTTTAGGTCTTAAGTTTATCTACCTGTATTTACCTCACCTGCTGGCTTCTTTGTCCAAAATTGCAGCAGGCCTTATGTGCTCCAGTATTTCACTATACACTGCAAACCTTGAAAGCAGTGGAACAGAACTGGGAGCATGCAGCTAATGGGGCTAGAGCCCAGTGGCACTAAGAGTCCCAATGCCCATTTGCAAGGCAGAGAAAAAAAATTGTATTTGGGTATTCTTGAGGGTCTAACACTCAGCATCACCTATGGTGCACACAACATGTACTTGAAGGCCGTTTTCTCCTCTGTAAGCAATCTGTCAAGAGATGGGCAGTCTAGTCTGATATTTCCCAGGGCTCTGTAAGGACTTAATAAGTTCCAATTTTAGTGCTTGGACCGACTCTTCTTCTAGTGTGGGGAAAATATCTGTAAAATGGAGCTGGTCTTTAAAACACCAACACAGTGCTTTGAGACATGCAGCTGAACAACATCTAGTATTGCTACTCATATATCACAGGAGAACCAGAGGGGGACAGAAGAGAGTGTAATGCTTTTAAAACATATGGAAAACATTATCTGAATAGCAAAAATCTGACATAAATCTATACACACATACTTATAGCTCAGATTTGAACTCTCCATAGCCCTTGCTAGACAAGTAGGGATAATGATTCTTTTATTCATAGTGCATTGAAAGAGAGTCCCACTCATATTTTCACACGCCCCAGCAGTCAGTCTCTGCTTTTATTTACGGCTAAAAGTCCTGGGCAGAGTCATGGCAAGGCGGAAAAAGGAAAAGCAACTGGCAGGTCTCAGCTGATGCCAAGTACTGTCTGACATTTTTCAAAGGACAATCAACTGGAAAGGACTTGCTGCTAATCAATGTGAAACAGATATATGTCAGATTCCCACAGAGTATGCTGCAATGTGAAGTGGCTTCTTGGAGAAGCAGATTTTTTGTGAAGGGAGCTCGGACAGGCAGCTTTTCTCTTAGGCCTGCATTCCTGACAGCTGCCTAGTACCTTTTTCTCAGACTTGTTACATTCACGTCAAGATATATAAATGCCTTCTCTTTTTTGCTCTTTAACTACCGCACAATCTTTCAATTTTTTAAGCACAGAAAGATAGAAACTATATTTTCCATCATCTATAGCAGAAGCTGGAGTTTTTCCCATACAAGGAAATGGCTTCTTTTTATCTGAAGATGACATCTCTATTTTACAGTAAAAGCCTCCATCCTTTTTTTTCCCTGTTCTTTTTACTCCCCCCCCATCTCAAGGCTGAACTTATCAAATAGCTTGCAAAGAAAGTAGTAAAAGAAAGATGGTTTTGCTCTGTTTCCTGGCGACCAACACCACTGAGACCCCAGGTAGCATTATGCTGGCTAATTCAAGACAGAAACAAGCTCTGTTGCAGTTAAGTGCCAAGAGAGGATGCAGCACTAACCTTAGCACAGAAAATCCTTGCCAGAGCTGCCTGCTCTTCATGGTAGAATTCACAGCGATAGAGGAATCTGTTTTGAATATGAGAAATTATGTTCCATTCATGTTTATTTGGGGGGCAGTAATTTCCTCTACTAAGCTTAACCATTACCCTCTTTACCCTTGCATTACCCTCTTTATCTGTAAAAGCATTTAACAAAACTCCCTTGGTGCAGGTCTAATACAAGAGGACACACTGTGGCTCCCTTAATAACTCCCAGAGAAAACTGGGTATGTCTTCTTTGCACTTACCTCAAACTGCTCTGCCCTTCCCCCAAACAATGCACTCCTGAGGGTGGGGAAAAGTCCTTGTACCAATAACATGGTACTTGAAGAGAGAGAAAGGACTTTAAAAGTGGCACCTACTCCCCAAGAATACCAAGGGGATGGCAGTTTGTGTCAGCCTGTGGGAATGAAGAAGGTCATATAGGTCTGGCTTACTTTGGAGGCCCGACAGAAGGAGGAGATCCAAGAGCAGTGATGGGAATTGATTTCCTGTTTCAGACCAGAGGTGCCTTAAATCAGTACAGAACACTGCAGACTGGCAAGGGCTCCTGGTGGCTCCTCATTACAAACACTCCCTCCGCCTGTGCAATACACCCAGTTTCTCAAAAGCATTTAGGCACTAGGCCAAGGCAGTGAGGTACTTCTCAAGGCTAACCACATTGCCTTCACTGAAAAACTCACCAAAACCATGTTACAGATAGTGCAGAGTTCAGACATTCCCTAAGGAGCCGGAGCAATAGAAATGCAACAGAAGAGAGCTTCCCATCCTTGCCATTACTGAATACCAAACAGGGAAAAATGCAAGAAGCCCATAGGGATATGTTGTCTTCAGTCCTGTCAGTCACAAATGTGACAGATGGGACCTTTAAAGACTGTCAAAGGAGGAAAACCAAGGCACTCCAAATGCCAAGTCTGTCAGCAGCATAATTAACATGTCATATATGATCTGCTCAAAAATGCAGCACTTACTGCACCTCCAACAGACAGGCTATCAAAAATGCTGCTCAGCCGGTAATTCCTGCACCTTGCAATAATATCTAAGTTACTGAAAAATCAAGAAAAACACAAACTGTAGTGTTTGGAAAGACAGAAATCAGTTTGTGGCCCATGGGGGACGGCAAGCTAATCTGTCACAGGGGCTGCTGCTACTCCCACTACAGAGGTCTGTCTCTGGAAACGTGTACCCAGTCATCTTCTTACAGAAGCACAGCTGTTTCACATGGGCAAAACAGATGAAACAAAAAGGATGGAGGTAAGTTCTGCAGGGAATTCATAAGCCGAGATAGGTTTGAGGACCTCAGCAGCTGGAGTGTGCTCCCCACTAACCTGAAAGAATCAATTTGAGGCAGATGGAACAAGTACCAGGTAAAAGGGAAGATTTCTCTCTCCCATCTCTGGCAGCGTATCTTGGACAAACTTACAAGTGTGAAGTGACGAGCAACAGAAAGAAAAATCTCATGTTGTAAAACCCAGTCCATATAGAGAGGCATTGTAATTCTTTCCCTCCAAAGACAAAATGGATGTGCATGGTTAAGTGAAGGAGGGTCCTAGTTAAGGTAAAATACTTGGAGCAACCTAAGTGAATGCTCAGGTTGAGAAAAACCTAACGTGTTGTTGTTTGTTTTTTTTTTTTGGAAAAATGTAGATCTGTAGCTGTCATGACTGACCAACATGACCAGGCCAAGGACAGCATATGAACGCATTATTCAAACATATCTGAGCAAACTTGCTATCACATTGCTTAGAAGTACAGTACTGCTGCTAGCATGGGCTCTTCCACAGCTGATCTCTGACACAGAGATCAGGAAAAGCACTGGAAAGGAAAACTCAAAAGGGTGAAGTCCAGTGTTACTGTAAGGAATGATGGACTCGTAAGGACTGGGTCAGACACAGGGAAAGAAGAGAAAAGGCAGGCATGCAAAGAAAGGAAAAAAGAGCTTCAAAAGTGGTAAGTCTGGTAAAACAGTAAATTTTTACAGAATGTAACAATTAGCAAGGAAACATACAAGGAAGTTTTATCTATAGACTGATAGAAAATTTAAAATCATAATAATATAAAAATAATCTATTTATGCACAATATCACTTCTTCTCCTCTTTCAGATTGACTTAAAATGATGCAAGTTAAGGATATCTTACAAATAGCAAACAATCTTAGTTTATAAAATATTTGTGAAGTAAGTTTTCCTTGCCAGTTCCTATTTCTGAACAAGTGATTTGGAAAGAAACCTCTTCAGTGATACCTCTGGCTTCTTAACAATAGAGATCCTGTAGTCCAGTTCTTGTATCAACATTATTTTCTTATCTCAACAAACAGAAAAGACCCTAACCCTGTGGTCAGCCAAACAGTTCCATTAAACAAACCAGTTTTATCAGCAGTTCCTACATCAGAACAAAGGGAGAAAAACCAAAGTAGAACAAAAATGTGAGATGGACACCTTATACTCCCGATGACTGAAAAGTAGCTTCTGAGCCATGCAAAGAGCTCTCAACAAGCTATCTGAACACATACTTAAAATGCTTTGGAGAGAAATAGTTATATCCAAGCTGCTGCTGTAGGCAGGAGGTTCTTGCTGAGATTATAATCAGCTGTGTGAATGAGCACAGAGAAAAACCACATTTGGCTAGATGAGTTTTTGTTAAGACCTGCCAGCGATACAGGAAAGAAATAAAATTGCCCTTATAATGAAAATGGTCTCATTTGCAGCTCTGTGATAAGTAGTATTTATCATGAATCTTTGATTCCTCATGCTGCTATTGCAGTTCCTCTGGGATGACATTAATGTACCATTTCTCCACAGCTCCTACTTATCTCAATCAGTCTCTGCTACAAACAGGATTTTCACCCCTGGCCTGTGGAATTTCTTGAATTATCTGATAAGGGACAGTTTCAGCCATGATCACAGCAGGTCCAGGATTCTGCCCAAATATCATAATAAAATGTGGGTCAACTGCGCTATGCGCAGTAGTGTGAAGTAAGATAAGGGTTTTACTGAAACTTCTGTACAGAAACATAAAAGTTGATAAGAGCTTCATCATTCAGTAAAAGCACACTCATCTCATGCAATCAAAATCATCAGAAGCGATTTTACAGAAAGGAGTATGTATTTTTAAAAAGTTATATTTAACTAAGGTCTAGCACCAGACAAAAAAGTTGAATATTTAAGAAAGTGAGACAATAGCACATTTTAAAAAACAACAGTAATAATTAGCACACATAATTAGCTTATATTTTCAAAGCATTTTATAAGCACATGTATTAATTAAGCCTCACAACATCCTTGTGAGATAATTAGGCATTATTAGTCCCATGTTAGAGGCAGGGAAACAAGAATGGAGCAAGTATGACCTGCTCATCACTACACGTCAAATCCAGGTACAGAACAACAGATTTTCCATTCTTTGGCCACATATGGTCTGATCTCTTAAAAGATGCTGGTCTTTAATTTGTTTCCTCTCACTTCTTTTAAGACACCTGTACTTATTTCAGTCTGATACGAAAAGGTACTCCCCAAGAGCTATTCACAGAATTATAGAATGGTTTGGGTTGTAAAGAACCTTAAAGATCATCCAGTTCCAACTCCCCTGCCATGGGTAGGGACACCTTTCACTAGATCAGGTTGCTCAGAGCTCCATCCAACATGGCCTTGAGCACTTCCAGGATGGGGCATCCACAGCTTCTCTCTGGGCAACCTGTGCCAGTGCTTCGCCACCCTCACAGTAAAGAATTTCTTCCTAATATCTAAGCCTAAACCTACTCTCTTTCAGTTTAAAGCCATTCCTCCTTGTTGTACCACTATGTGCTCTTGTAAAAAGTCCCTCTCCAGTTCTCCTGTAGCCCCTTCTAGGTACTGAAAGGCTGCAATAAGGTCTCTCTAGAGACTTCTCCAGGCTGAACAACTCTCTCAGCCTGTCTTTGTAAGACAGATGTTCTAGCCCTCTGATCATCTTTGTAGCCCTTCTCTGGACTCACTCTATTATGTTGGGGGTCCCAGAGATGGATGCAGTACTCCATATGGGTCTCATGAGAGCAGAGTGGAGAATCACCTTCCTTGACCTGCTGGTCATGCCTCTTTTGATGCAGCCCAGGATGAGGTTGGCTTTCCGGAGCCAACATTATCAACACATTCCAGGAACCTCCTGAATTGCTTATGCCCTGCTGTGTTGTCCCTCCAACAGATATGGGGATGGTTGAAGTCTCCCATGATGACCAAGGCTTGTGAACATGAGGCTGCTTTTATCTGTCTGTAGACTGCTTCATCCACACAATCTTCCTGGTTGGGTGACCTGTAGCAGACCTCCACCGTAATGTCATCCGTCCCTGTCCTCCCTTAATCCTGACTCATAAACTCCTCATCCATCCCTAGGCTGAGCTCCATGCACTCCAGCCAGAGCTCCAAGCACTCCATGACTGTTCTTCTTAAACAGCCTGTATCCTTCCATTCCAACACTCCAGTCATAGGAGTCATCCCACCCTGTCTCTGTAATGCCAGTAAGATCCCAGCCCTGGAGGCATGTGCACACTATTCAAGACAGACAAGCAGAATTAGGAAAGAACATTTTTATAAACTGTGTGTTGCTGGAAGCTGTTTAACAAAAGACTTGGCATGGGTGCTTCCACACTGCCAGAGTTAGAGTGTTACTTCTCATCAGGCACCTGCCACCAGGAAACTTGCTGAGGCCTATCTGCAATGCTGGTAAACCTTAGAATCTGCAAAAAAGTAAGGCTTCTTTGCCAGTTCCAAAAAAGAAATCTCTCTCTGGCAGAGGGACTTCTCTAAGAAGAACTCATATGAATACAACTGCACTGAAAACAAAGATTTTTATCATGAGACTAAAGGTGAAGGGCACAAATTTATGTCAGAAAATGTGGAAAAGGTCATATATTGTGCTCTATGTTGAGAGATGGTCTGCAGGCATCAAGCACCCTGGAGGCTTGAGGAAAATAGTTCTCCATAGTCACTTTGAGAAGACAAGTTCCCCTCAACTACTGAGCGACAGACTAGGATTAAACATTCCAAACCATCTGAAAGTTCAAGTCAATGGATCTAACTGTCAAATTTAACTCTATAAAAATGTCAAATCTGGCAGATCTACTGCTACCTCTTTGCAAACCCAGACCTAGGTGTTAGCGAAGACACAGAGATAAAAACAGTCCTTCCATCTTAGAATCACAGAATCATACAATTAACTGGGTTGGAAGAGACCTCTGAGATCAAGTCCAACCCTTGATCTAACCCCACTGTGATCTTCGGTTACATGTGTTCATTAGACACTATCCAGAGTTCAGGGACTTAGTTTCATGACAGCTCAATCTGAAGATCCTCCCCATACTTTCGGATCAGCTTCATGTGGTTATGATCCACAGACCATTGCTCTGGGAGGTGCTTGGGCTGCATACTGTCCAAAAAGTGCTGCCGCCAGCGTCTTTCCAACTGCATAAGGGAGCGCAGGCCTCCTTTAGCAAAACACTGCACCACCTTCAGTCCATGTGGCATGTAGCTCTCATTGCAGATCCTGCCAAGGCACAAGCAGAGTTTAGTTTCACACGAGCCCACTGTCAGACTCTAGATCTGTCTCCAATGAACAGCAAGACACTAAAGATACTTTCAGCTGCAGAGTTTAATTACAGAGGCATGGTAAGATAACCAAGAGGGAGAGTTTTAAGCTCTGTTTCAATGCCAGACTGCTTTCCGGAACACAGTTACACTATGAAGCTGGTTTCTCTGAACTAAGAGTGTTCTTCTTTTACAGCAACACTAAACAAAGCTCTTTATGATCATTACAAGCTCCTCAAGAAATAGACTGCAAATTTCTCCAAGGCAAGAACTTTATGACCCTCCAGTTCCTTCCACTGAATTCTCTGCCTGGATAGATTCTGAGTTATAACATTGGCATATTACAAAAAACAGTGAGCATAAAAAGGAAAAAATACTGATTTCATGCAGACAGAGACTAGATACTCGTTAAGAAAGATATTTGGAGAAGCTTTGAGAAAGTGGAGGAGAATTCCGATATAATTGTCCTTCAACCTCTCTTCCTGATCTGTCCTTAAAAAGAAGTATAAAGTGTTGGAGGGGAAGATGGAGAGCAAGAACAGAAGACTGCTGGAAGAGGAAGAGCTGCAGTTCACAGACCACTGCTGGCTTGCGGGGCAAAGCATGTAAACAAAACCAAAACCAGTTAGAAGTGCAATATAAATTACCAAAATCTGACACCTACTGATGGGCTTGTTATACCTGGTTTCCAGACCAGCTGCTTCCTGAAGCATTTCTGGGGTGACTGTCTCTGTGTTAAAGAAGTCCTTGATGCTTTGCAGAAGCTCTGCCCTTCGGGGGTCAGGCAGGCTGTCTGCATTCAGCAGGGCTCGCGCTCCCGAGCGCACTTGCCTGCGCAGAGGGTCCTCCAGCAGACGCACGCCTTCCTCGGAGCCGATGGGGGCACCAAATTCCTCAGCCAGCTGCTGCTTGAGATGGTTGTCATAGTAATTCGAAATGGCATGGCAGGATGTGCAGAGTAGGAGCACGTCATGGGAGTTGTGGTCCTTCATCTGAATGGGGAAGTGTCTTCGGTATTCATGAGGAACAATGTTCTTCCTAGAGAAGACAAAACAGACAGCTCATTACATTTGTCTGGAGTTCCTACTCCTCAGTTCCTCTTCTTCCTGGCCTAGAAAGTGTTAAGTAAAATTTAAAGTCCAGGAAAAAGATTACCAGGATCAGGATCCGTAGTACAGCAAGAGATTATTTTTATTCTTTTTATTTGTAGTTGTGTCTACAGGTTTTCTGCAATTCTCTTTTTTACCCTTCCAAAGATTCATCCCTCTCAATCAAAAAGAAAAAGATTCATACTGTAAAAAAAAAAAAATAAAGTAATGCTCTATGAGAAGTGTATTTCTCAACTAATCAGTAGCAACTGCAAAGACAAAAATCTCGTTCCTTTTGACCTCATGAGATTCAGGCTCATCTAAACCTTTCAAAAATATATAGATTAAGCAGTAGAAGGACTAGAACAGCTATTTTCAGAAGAGGATGCCACCTGAACAGTGTGTGTCAGCACACTGCTGCCCCCCTCATTCAAACTGCAGCACATACATGTTCCATGACAGCTTTGTTATCTCCTTGGATTGATATCGCCTTCCTCTCAGAGGAAAGGCCAGTCTCTTCACTGTCAAACTCACCCAGTCACATACAACTACAGAGCATTCAAATAGTGATAGCCTATCCAGGACACGAACAAGCATAATGTTTCAGGCCACTGACCAAGCTGTGGATGCCAAACTAGATGCAGACCTCAGTTTTGTTTTAAAAGATGCAGTTTTCCCCTACCACTAAACAACTCACCGGATATAGGATTCTCGCTTGCCACATACAACACACAAGTTTTCTTTGACTGTCAGATAGTAATCAACTTGAGACTCAGGACGTCCTGAAGGCTCAAACCGCAGCTTCACAACAAATGGGTCTGTGCTAACTAGCTCTGAAAGGGTAAAAGCAAAGAGAGAATATTCAAAACAAATTTGTATTTGAAAGCTTAAACAACAATGCTACAATGTAAGAGTCATCCTAGCAAATCCCAAACAGTATTTCCAGTAAGAGGGGATACAATTCATGCTTCATTAACTAAGAAACAAGGAGGAGAGGGAAGGGAAGGGAGGGGAGAGGGGAGAAGGGAGAAGAAGGGAGAAGAAGGGAGAAGAAGGGAGAAGAAGGGAGAAGAAGGGAGAAGAAGGGAGAAGAAGGGAGAAGAGAGAAATCTGTATTTCAAATACCACCTGAAATTCTGGTATGCCTACCTCCAATCCCCTTGTCCAGATACCACTGGGCCTTTTTGCGATCACAAGTGCACAGAGGTTGTCCATCTGGTGCATGCAGGAAGCAGTTGTCATACAGTGGAGATTTTCTATGAAACAAGGACAGCATTACAGCAACTACAACAGCATGCAAAAAAACCTCAAAGCTCTCTGTAGCCATCAGTGCCACACTCCAATTCATGGGGCCTCCTCCAAATCACAGGAGTGCCCCTAAAAACACACTTGAGGCTGCTGAGACTGCACAGGCTGCTGCTAAGGGAAGCGGTACATCCAAAAACTTACCTAGGGTTCACTAACTCTAAGCTATCTTTGCTCTCCTGCTGCCAACAGAATTGTAACTCTGAACCCCAGTTTTCAAGAGGTGCCATCAACGATGACAGCCTTTAAAAAACATTGCATTAGAAAACAAAAGAAAATTGAAGTCACAAGGATGATGAGCCAAGAGTAAGTTCAAAGAGAGTGTCAACTTACTGGTGAGGCAGTTTCAAGGATTGGCTGCCTAAGGCTGTATTTTAATGCTTTATTAAGGAAACTTTTCTAAAACTTAGTGTGAATAGCGATTCCTTCATTTAGCCAAAAGAAATGCTCCAAAAAGTCTCCAAAAGTTGGGGACTAAAACACGAGTCCATAAGAACAACGAAGCTGAGCTGAGGCCCTTGTCCCTGTGGTAGGGACAAGAATTTCTGCTGAAGCAGTCTCTGGTGGTTTGTGGCAGTGTGTGGAAGGGCTCTGTTTTGGAGAAAGTGTTTCCTTACTCTGCCAATCTCCTTCAAACAAAACTGAAGAGTGGACAGGTCGGGCTTAGAGAGGACCTAGGAGGAACTGGCCAGACATGTCACAATACACTGAGGAAAAGTTTCCTTTCTTCTCTCCAGCAAGACTGTACAAGCTGTAGTCAGCAGAGCTCTACCAGCTAAAAAGGTTGATTCACAGGCTATATAATCTGACAGAAGGATTTCTTCTGAGGTCCATGACGGGGAAAAATCCCAACAAAACAATGATACAGGAGGTCCCTTCCACTGAGCATCAAGAGTTCAACTCAGTCACCATAACAATTTCAGTACATGCCAACTCTAAATGAATAAACATTAAAACTAAACAGATTTAAACAGAAAGGAAGAGTGAAAAATTACTTTTGAAACCATATCCAGTGTTACTACGGACCAGAGCCACACTGCTGTAAATACTATAAAAAACACTGAGTCTACAGATCTTTCAAGAAGTCCAGCGCAGTTAAAAACAAAAACTAAATAAACAAATATGGGGAGATCTCAATTTAGCTTGGAAAGCAATTTTGTTTAAATTTCAATCCTCCCATGAGACGCAGTACTCCTGTTTTGCATGACACAGCCTCCCAGTAAAAAATAAAAAAAAAAACCTGGAGGGATTTGCTGTGTAAAACACAATACTGTTAATGACTGCTAATGAAATCAATATTATTGACTACATTAAGATGTCTCCATTGCCAATCCAATAAACTTAAAAAGGAGAAAACAAATACTAAAATGTCTGGCTTTCTTTCCCAACGATAATTACATTTTAGTTCCCATATCCAGTGGTAAATTTTATTAGACTGTATCCCAACAAAACCAAACATACTAGCTCCCCACATCTTCCACTGCACTGATCTTAAAGAGATTTCTCCAACTAGTTTTGCACTCTCATTAGCAAAAGGCCGTAAGAATTTAGGATCCATTCCAAAGATCCTAAGACAGTGAAGAAGACAGCGATCCTAAATCCAGCAGCAGCTGCCTCTGCTAGTCCAAAGTAGTACCGTTCCCTCCTCTCTTTCCCAGGCCATTGCAGAGGGGCAGCGCTCTGTTGCTACCACAGACTGTTCCTTCCTGTGCCATCTGGCACCTCAGATAACATGTCCTACCCCTGTTAACCTTAGCTTTCAGCTCTGCTCAGTACTCTGCCATCTCTGTGGCCACAGTGACATGGGACAGCAAAGTACGAACAGCAGTCTATGAGGCAGATCCTGATGAAAGGATAAGCTCTATGCAGTTGCCACCTTTTGCCTGGAGGAGAAAAGGCAGAGCTGTTTGGGCAGCAGAATCATAGAATATGCTGAGTCGGAAGGGACCCATCAGGATTGCTGAGTCCAACTCCTGGCCCTGGGCAGGACACCCCAGGAATAACACCTCTTGCTGGGACTCTGCTCTCTGGCTAATGCTTACATAGGAGAAGGAAGGGTAAAAGTGGAAGACAACACTTTAACTTGCTCATGACCTAGTATAGATCCAAGTGCTGCCCTGCTTCTAATACCATCTAGAGAGAAATGAGGAAGACAGAAACAGGATCTGGCTCCCATGACTGTTATGTCCTGCATTTCGTTTTCTAGCTCATATTATTCACTTTGTTTAATGAATAGAGCAGGGGGCACCATTCAAAGTTTTCCATCTGCGGTGCAAGGAGTAAAGTGTGACCGTACACTTACCGTGCAGAATAGCCCACACCCAGAGGCTTTCGCTTCTGCTTCCGTGGATCTCTCACTTGATGACTGCCAGAGGGATGGCCATTCATCCAAGATTTCCGATTCTTTGTTTTCTGAGGCGAGTGTCCATCTCCACTCTTCTCCTCTCCTGTGCTGCCACTCTTTCTTCCTCTAAATGGGATATCCACCAAGCCCCGGCATTTACCCAATGCTTTTTCCCAAGCAGCAACAGAGTTTTCACCTTCAGATGTAGCAGGGAGGCCAGCAAATCCCAGCAAATGGAGGAACAGAGCCACTGAGACCTGGGCATCCCTAGCAGCATAGAGGACCTGCAGAAAAGCACAGACATCTAGATACGGACAAACAGCAAATACTTCCAGACATTATTAGTCTTCAACACTTGGTACAGTAAAGCCAGAAGCTGTATTCATTTCCTTTTGAAGTTCAAAGTTTTGCCAGTTGAGTGGCACTTCCATAACATCACCACACCCCACATTTTTAGGGTCAGTCAGACTTGAAGCACTCATGGGTACCTCTAGAACTGCAAGACAGTGAAAAACTTCAGGTCAGCCAGTCCTTAAAACACCCTCCTACCCCACCAAGCCCTCCCTAACTAGCAAGAAGCTCCCTTTTGACATACTGGCTACGAATATTCAGCGTGATTCTTTGTCCTGTAACTCCCTCTACCGGTCACTGATACCTTAGATATCTGCAGCTTGACTAAAGAAACAGCAATCAGGGAAACCGTAATGCTCAAAAGGTTTCCAGTGTCTTTCTAATATTAAACTCAGATACAGAATGAAGAAAAGAAAGTAAAAAAAGGTGATGTTTTGGAAATACTTCTTCAAGGGATCTTGCCTTGTTTCAGGACTAAAGGAAAACAATGGCCAAGTATCCAGGGAGAACAGTAGAAAATGATCTTCAAGGAAAAGGAGGGAAATGCAGGCAGAGAGTCTGAAATTAATTTTAGACCACAGTCACACATAAGGTTTTGAGGCAGAACTTGAAGAGGTTCAAATCTCCCTGTTGTAAACCTCTTTTTCTACTAAGAAGGTTACTTTTCCTCCCAAAACACTAAGTTAAAGTGGAAGACACACCTGATCTTGTGCCAGTTCTTCTGCCTCCCAGTTGCTACAACGCACATGAGGAGATTTGTCAAGCGGGCAGTTCAGGACTTTTTCAGCTAAAGACTTAAGGCTAAGGCAGTTGTGAAGTAGATCCTTCCTTCAGTTTAACAAAGAAAGTGAAACAAACATATTAAAAATGAAAGTATACACTCATGCAAATTCAGATGGCCTCCTAGCCCCTGAACCTACCAGAGCATAATGCACATGATGCATGACTCCCAAACAGCACACAGCTTCCTGTCAGCTTTAAAAGCCCTCTCCCTCCCCTCCATTAAAATGTCCTTTAGTAATTACCTTGTGTCTGGAATATGCAAAACAGTCAAGGCTGGGAGTTGGTAACATTTAAGGCTGAAATGTTTGCCTCTGAAATACTCACTTCTGAACTAAAGAGTTCCATCATAAACTGATGGACCACCTGCCCTAGGGATTCAAAAGGAACTGAAGAGCCAGGAATGACTCAGAGAAATCCTGGCCACTAGGGACAAGTCCTTCCTCATGTCCTTAGTGATAAAAAGGCATCATCAGGTCAGCAAACCCATGGCCCAGATCACTAACACCGCACCTAGACATACATATAACTGTACATGAAGAATATAGGCAAGTAAAACATTTTGTTTTAGGAAGAATGAAGGACAAGAAAATGCCATTATAATTGTAACCTTTCCATACGAGCATTTGTATTAAAAGAGAAAATCAGAACTGGTTTATTTAGTAATTTTTCAAGAAATCTTGAAATTCAGCAGTTCTACTTACACACTCTGGGCACATTTAGCCCATACTTCTAGGCATTCAAACATCTGCTGACACAGTGATCACTCTCACTGCATTACATCACTGTGCTTGGACTTCTTAAAAGCTGAAGCATGATGCTCAGAAAAATGCATAAGGGTATTGCATGAGAAGACTAACAGATACAATTAGCAAATGAAATCCTCATGAAGATTTCATTTCCATTAAGACCACAGAATGGAAGCATGACATGTTCTCAGGCTGCAGCTGTCAATGCCCATTCTCTAAAGTCACCCTGAGAACTCCAAATCTACCAGACTGATATCATTCAGCATATGCAAATTACTTTAAAAATATTTCCAACTTTAATGATGCCTCCAAGAGAGCTGCCTCTGTCTTCAGGCACTTACCGCTGTCTCATGGCTAAATATCGGAGATCCACACTCCCTTTGACTGGAAGGCCATAATCATGAAGTAGCTTGCAAGCATCTTCCCAGCATCCTACCCCAACTTTCAACACGGTACTATCTGCCATGATGTCCAACAGGGTCTTTGGGAGAGTCTGTCCACTGGCAACAAGCCTGGGCAACCGAACAAGAATGCAGAGGCCACTGGAAGAAGCCATCTGTAGCAGGGATACAGGATTTGCTCTTCCCTCCACAGATACCTGTAATTAAATAAAAAATGAGGAGTCCTGGTTACAGTATTATTAGTAATGCTGGAGCTGAAGCAAATTGCAAAAGAGGCCACTGAAGACAGGAAATACTTATCAGTCAAGTGTTGTTACACGTCTCTAAAATTTCACTGCAAATTATGTGATCTGTTTCACAGTATTACTGTCCCAAGCTACTTCTTGCCACATTCCTACAAGATAGTATTTCCCCCTTTCACCCTTTCCCCCCATAGCTGAGCTGGTGAAAGAAATCAGACACATTTCTTAATCCATATCAGCACAAAGCCACCCACTATAATATATATGTTTATGGCAAATTCATTGTTTAACTGTAGCTTAGTAATGACTGGGGTGAATAAATTTCCAGCCAAAACAATAGCAAAGGCAGGCTTTATAAATGGCTTAAAGCCTGTTTTGAGAGATCAGACATGCAAATGTAGAAGCAAAAGAGGAACTTTATTTTCCGGTTGTCCCAGTGAGTTTTATCTATGTATCAGTATTATCCTTCTTTTTGGAGTTATTATACTAAAGATATTGTTTCTTAAAAATGTGGCCGGATTTAAAATAGTGTAAGCCCAAACTACTTCTAGTAAATCATCTTTAAAGAGCTATTACACAAAACACATAATGCTATATTTAGCCATACAATTATCACTATATTTAGTAAAGTCGATTTACCACAAGAGCTCGGTAAATAGTGAATTAAAAACATAGCATACTTAAAAGTAAGAGCAATCAAAATTAGCAGCTATTTCACTGCTGTCAGGACAGACAATCCCACAGGCAGTTTCAATAGTCCTAGAATATCCATTTAAACAAAGGAATCACCCCACCCTCACCGGTGCAATTTGCAATCTAAAGGAGAGGCGCTTCTTGGTCACTCACCCACTCACAATCAATTCCAAGCACCGGCCACTTCTCCAGCTCCTTCTTCAGCAGTGGTTCAACGCGATCCCACTCCTCCTGCTCTGAAACTATCACTATGTCTGCACCAAGGGTCCTCTCTACCCAGGAAAAGGTGGGAGATCTGAAGAAGGAAAGCACCTCCTTATCCTCTGTCTTAATGAGTTTCTCATCTCCCGAGTTTATAGCTGCTTCTTCTTGCTGACTATCATGGCATGCTTTTCCTTTCCGACGCTGGGTTGCTTTCCACAAAACCAGGCCTCCCACTGCAACACCCAGCAGGGTCGCCAAAGTTATTGTCACTGCTGTTTGCTTGGGCATTTTTTTTTTATTTCCTTTTCTACCCCTTCACTTCACCCACACAAAACGGCATTGAAGGATTTCACCGTGGCCTGCAAAGAAAAATGAGAGCTGGAAATTAAGGACAACTTAACGAAATGTGTTTAGAGATATTAAAAACATGCAATGGTATACATAGCACGGTCCTAGCCACAACTTGTGATCCTGACAGAAGAACCCACTTAGACTTGGGGGTCTGGGGACAGACCACTGCAGTGGTGGATTGCGCAGTGACAGGAGACTGAATGCTACTTTTGACTACACCACAGAAAACCTTAAAGGGAATGCATTAATTTGTAATGGTGAAACTGGATGCTTCCTCAAACTCTGATATTCCAAAAATAAACTAGTCCGGATTATTACCAACATCTTTTAGTTCTGTTTGGAACTCGATCAACCTAAACAAGGGCAAGATGGAATTGTTGCAGAATAAGCATGTCAGTTCACGCATTAGTAAACAATAGGCATTTGTCCATTACATTCACATCCATACTAGGATCAAATGGCTCTTTGGGCATTGAAAAGCCCTAAAGAAGCAGCATCTATTCATAACACAGCTTTCCCTCTATCATACAAAAGCTTAGTACCCCTTCTGTAAACTGAAATCAATCCTGCCCCTGCATCCCCACCTTTCCAACCCACCGCGTAGCTTCTAAAGAGTGCCCTGACGCACTCTCCCACACCAGCAGAAGTTCTGGTGTCGGTGCTGCTACAGCCCTGCGGAACCGCCGTCAGCACCCCGATCGCGGGCCGGGCACCTGCCTAAACGCCCGCGAAGTGACAGCAATTCCCTCCCGCCTCCTAGAGAGAGAGACAAGGCTGAACGCCAGCAGGGCCACGCGCACCTACGGCCCCTCCTGCCTGTGATCCCAGGCAGCCCCTCGTGCGGATCCCCCATCCCGCCGGGGCAGGGAAGCCCCGATGAGACAACCCGGTCCCTTGCCCAGCGCGGGGGCAGCAGTGCCAAGGCCGGGGGCCCGAGCCGAGCGCTCCCGCGGGCCGGCCAAGGGGTCCAGAGCGAAGGCGCTGCCCGCCTTAGGCTCGGCCGGGAATATCCCGGCAGGAGGCCCGGACGCCGCTCCGGCACGAAGGGAGCACGCGGGAGGCCGCGAGCGCACCGGACCGCGCACCGGGGCACTCGCGGAGCAGCCTCTCCCCCCGCGCCCGGCCCCGCCGCCCGCCCGCGGGCCCCGCCGGGCGCCCACCGACCCGCTCCCTGCCTGCGTCCCGCGAAACGGCTGCGTCCGGCGGCAGGAACCCCCGGCGGGGCAGTCGCCACACGCACCGGGAGGCTTAGAGCGGCGGACGCTTCCTCCGTGGCGGCGGGCGCCGCCATGTTGTACGGCGGCTGTTGTTGGGGCGGCCGTGTGCCTGGACAGGCGTCACTCTGCCTTCAGCCGGGGCACCGAGCACTGCGAAAACACTGAAAAGCGAGCTCTCTTTAGGAAACTTTGGAAGTGAAAAGAGCGGGTCGTTGTCTGCGATTAGGAGGGCTCGAGGAGCGAGCCGCAGCCGGGGCAGGGGAAGCCACCCGACCCGGAGGAACGGGGAGCCCCTGAGGCAGGAGGGACCAGAGGGAATGGGAAGTAAAGAACAAAGGCAGCCAGGAAAATAAAAAGCAATGCGTAGCCACCTCGAAGTGGCAAGCTGGAAGAAAACAAAGAGAGGGAAAATCGAGCGGTAAATATTAAAAAAATTACAGAGGAATAATCACGACAGTTGTGCCTCCCTTGTGTGTGGAAAAATATGAATATTAGAAGTGTGACACTGCAAAACACGGACAATGAGTATTCAGGCAGCTGCTATGTTCAGGGTTATGATCATCAAGTTTTGAGGCCGTCATTGTCAAAAAGCAAACACGTTTCCAGACCAAATTCTGTTGCAAAGTAAAGGATTTGAGCACCCAGTGTCTTCAAACTCCTTTACAATTCCAAATATTTCCCAATTTTTGTGCTGTTAGAATTCCAGCTAACTGTGTTTGTTTAAAGTAGATACTAAGCCCACAAGAAAGATTGCTTTAACAATTTGACAGCATCAAATGTTGCTTTGTTTTAACTTTGCCACTTGTAATCATCAGGGTAGGAGGATCTCCCTAGCAAAGACTTGGCAATGAGCAGACGCATTATCCAAGGAGTGCAACAAAGCAGCTAATGGCTGCTAATCAGGGAAAATCTCTGTAGAAGCAGTATTTTTTTTCTGTCCGTAGGTGAATGCTCAGTCTTTATTGTCCCTCTTCTTATTTCTTAACTCAGGAATCCGTATGGACCTCCTGATAGCACAAAAGGAACACGGGTGATTTCCAGAAGACCACTTTTCTGAGCAAATAAGGCTATCTCCTTAATCAGAAAGAAGATGACAAGGTCATTAAAGGTTGAGCAGCTACTGTTCTAAGGACCTGGTCTAAGCCATCGTGGTATGACCATGTCAGGTCTCACTGGTGGTGGGGTCACACCAGCAAAGTTTGTTTTCCATTGACTTGCATCTGTATTTTGAACATACAAATGCTTTATACCTCAGAGTTACAGCTTCTGTATAATAAGTGTTTCTGCAAAGCATCTCGGTCCTTCTCTACAGTGAAGAGATTTTTATCCATTTTTTATATTAATCCACTAGGGGTTACAAAGCATTGCAATCTCACACATCTTGTCTCTGGTTCATTTTCCTCTACAGGGAAGGTCTGCACCTGCCTTAAAAGTCACAACCTGGCCACAGCCTCTCCATCCATCCCCTATGCTCCAATGCCCCAGACACTGCTGATCAGCTGAAATGGAGGTCACCAAGCAGGAGCCAGCACTGCTCTGAAGCTCCTCATACAACTTGTGCTCAGAAGAAAAGCGCATCACATACATGCTCAGGAGAGAGAACTAGAGGGGTCTGGCTGTAACTGAGTTTCTGTAGTCAGATGGACATGCTCTGCCACCTCCTTTCCCTCTCTCTTCCCTTCACGCCTCCCACCCCGAAGGTATAATGCTTTGTTCTATTTGTTCACTGTAGTTTAGCATAAACCTGGATGCCCACTTGGAAGGATAGTCCCACATTTCCCGTTGTACCTGTGATTCGACTGCTCACTCCTTGCTCCAGCACCCGCATTTCTGTAATGATGGGTTAGAGAATCTGGGGACTGATCTGGCTGTAAATGAGTTCAAGGGGAAAAGGTAACACCTGGGGACACAACAGACTTGTTTAAGGCCCAGACTGGAAGGAGATCTAAGATGATGGTTTGTCTGGGCTCCAGGATGCAGCTCCCTTATTGTGGGGCAGGTAAGGCATTCTTAAGAGAACTCAAAGCTCAAGATGAACTCAGAATACCAAACAAATCTGCAAAGATTGTTTGTAGCTGGACCCATTTTTAATAAACTGGCATCCACACAAGAATTCAAAATAGGCCAGGTTTTCCTTTTACAAATTTTGTAATTTAGTTTTTAAAGTAATAAACGTTTAAGTGTAAAGTTAAAATAGAGAAAAAAAGCAATAAAATACCACAACACTTACTACATTATAAAATTCTCAGAGAGAAGATGCTAGCTTTTCTCCAAGTAACAGGATTATATCCCTGGTTGCATTTAAAGCCTTTATTTTCCATGTCATCACTGACATTAGAGAGTTCTGTAAACCACAAGTATCTTTAACAGCTTGTCTTGCTACCTACATAGCCATTTATCCAAGTATAAAGATTAAATTAAAAATAAATGAAAGCAACTGATGCATGAGTGCACTCTGGCAAAAAAAACCAAACAAGTTCCCAATGTCTGATGGGGACCTTGCTGAGAGAAGGTAACCAAGTGAGTAAACACCAACTGCTGGCTTAGCCTTACATATAAGAAATCTGTTACAGCAAGTAACTGAAAGCCTTTACATGGTAAATAGCAAGATTTACTTTTCTGTTTCTATAGCATGATCTGAGATCTCTACAGAGGTCTCTGTCAAAAGACTCAATTTTAGCCTGATTTCCTAAGGAAAGAAGGCTTATGCAATTGCACTGTCTGTTGGTGTTTCTGTCTGTGGGTCACATTATTTCCCCCACTTTCCTTGCCAAGAGAGCATGTTTAAACCATTGCTCAATTCCATCTAAATTTGTACAAAAGTAACTTAAGTGAAATGAAAAGCCAAATGGATGAAACAGGTCCTAATAAAGCTGTCACTGATAAAATGGCAAGCATGTGCAGACACTGCATACACATATGAGAATCCGCATAGCAGTGGCACATCAGGACAAGTCCATAGGAAACCAGGCTTCGCTTGTTCTGCTGATCACAGAAAAATAATTATTTTTATAATTATATTAGCTCATCCTTTAGGAGGGAGAAGACTAGGGCAAGTGACTCAGTGTTCAAAGGAAAATCAGTGATTGTGGAATATCAAAGTAAAGAGGCTCCAGCCAAGACTAAGTTGCTGGTAGCAGACAATGAGCAGAAAGCTGCATGAAGTCCCCAGTAGCTCATTAATAACACTCTCTTTGGGGCCCCATCCCAAGCTACAAAAGAAAACCAAACTCGCATTTCAACTCCTAATGTCATTTATCTTCCTTCTGTCAATGCTAGTAACCCCATGCCTACATATGTAAACAAGCCATTTTGAGCAGGGTTTGTTTTGAGAGGGTTGATACTGGGGAGGCAGTAGGATTTCTTCTTTCCTCAAGAAGCCAGAATGAGGTCAGTTTCAATCAACTGTGAGGCCACATCCTACAGGTAGAGTTTCACACTGCAACAAGGTGGACAGAAGGTTTAGCTTCTGTTGAAAAGGCAGTTCTGCTTCCCTCTTCTACCTGTTGGCATTCTTCTACAGCCTCACTTCTGCAAGCACTGGTGCCAGTTTGATTCAAGGAATTAAGTGAGCAGAAAGCTAGCACAGTGAAAAAAATGGAGATTTCTCCTGGTTTAACTCCTTGTAGTATCTCACCATAGAGCCAGATCTCAGTGAAACTACATCCTAAGCCAAAAGATGAGTCAGTGGTTGCTCACTGCAGGGATCTGCCAATGTTCGCCGGGTTTGCAAAGAATTTGAAAAAAAACACTCTCAGAGGTATGTAAGCTGCCAGATCCCATGAGGATGAGTTGTATTAACGTCGATCATCACCAACATTTCTTCCTTAATTGCCAACTCTTTTCACTGCTTATGTAGAAGCTGAGAGGAATTTCACAATTACATTTCTTGAAGAGCACTTAACTTACCCCAGTGGTTCAGTCCAGAAGGCACATTCAGTCAACCTCACAGTTTATGGCTGCTAAGAGTATGACATCCCCCTGCTCCCAAAACTCAGCTCTCATCTGGGCACTCCAGACTAACCCGTGCTGATTTTGGCATTAATTGGAATGCTTTCATGAGTCAAATAAACATTTGAGAGAACAGTCCTTGTTCTTCCTATCTTTCTGGTCCTTGAAATTAGTAAGCAAAAGGAAAAAAGCCCAGAAGCCATCACATTTTCACTAGAAGGAATAACACAAGGACAATTATTTCTAAAAAACTATATGGCTAAAATATGATATAGTGTTCTTGGTTAACCCTCCATTTTTTTTTCTATTTCCCCTCAAAAAAACCAACCAACCAACCAACAACAACAAAAAAATTAATAGCCTTGACTCTGCTCCACTTCTCTAATTGTCTGCTCTCTCTCTCTGACTCACTCCATAGACATCCAACTATCAGTGTCCAAACTTCTCAGTTTCCACTCCAGATTAACCAGAGCCATTCAGAAGTTCAACAGAACTCAAAAAAGTGTATTTAAAGCTCATTCTCTCTGACCTGACAAAATTGACTGTGCTTCACCTACTTTTCTTTTCACCTGTTTAAGCCTTCCTTCCAAGTGTTTGAGAGCCTCTCAGAGAGCTATATCCTTGGTCTTCTCCTTTTATGCTCCTGTATTATCTCTGAGTTATCTCCTCTGAAATACAATTAAATATCTCTCTGCAGATGGTTTATGGATCTGCTCTTTTCCTCAGACCTATCTCCCTCTATCCAAACTCAAATCATACTCTTTTTCTCGCTTCTATGGATAACTCGCAGAAGTTAGAGCTCAGCAGAGCCTAGAACTCTTCCCTGAAAGTCCTCTTATTATTTTCACTGTGTGTATCTGTGGATAGCATTTACCTGCCACTCAGGCTTGTTTGTCAGCTGTCAGGTCTGACTGAAACCTCTTGGTTGATCCTAGCACCCAGGACACATACTCCTATATGGCACTCCAAGACAAAGTCCTTTGATCCATCCATGCAACTAAGACCCTTGTTTAGTTCTCTTGCTGACATACATAGAGCACCCTGATACCTCTCCCTCCAGCGTTAACTAACACAGCTCATAACACAACAGCCATGGACTGCTCTAAATGCCATGATCTGACAACAGAGTAAAGCTAACTGTAGGCCTCCTCTTAATAATCAAATATACCACAGCCATCAAATGGAAATGACTAAAGGAATTTAAATCACTCTGGCATTCAAATTTGTTCAGAGAAAATGTTAAAGAGATAACTTTCTACCAGCAGACATTAAACCCAGATCAGTTATTGTCAGTCCTTCCAGAGGCACAACAAAAATTCTGCAGCATGGACAGAAGCTAACATGAAAGCAATGTGACACCATGTCCATACCTGATCCAGATGAATTTAGTACTGCTGGGAGACTGTGTACAGCCTTGGAATAAGCAACTCTGAAACTGCAACCCAAGATTGTTTAGGTAGATCATTATTCTACATCACTTCACTATTTGAAGCATTCTCCTAGTTCCCTCTTTGGTATTGTATCAAACACCTTCATTTCCAAGGGCATCTACAACAAGTCTACAACCCTGTTCATTATTTCCCATTTCCTTTCCAGTTGACTCCTCCCCTCTACTGCCTATTTCTTAAAATTCCAAACAAAACTTTTTTTTGTTTTGCTTTATTTCATGGTGGTTTTGAGACTATAATCATCCTACAGAATTAAGCTGCTCAAGCAGTGTGTACAAACAGACTCTGACTTCATCTGCCCATTGAGTCTGTCCAGGCTCAATCCAATTTAGTCTGTACCATTCGGTCTCCGTACAGCACCCCACATGCTAACATGTCCCACAGAACAGCAATTTGATGAAGTTAGATCTGTTTGACTAACTACTGTCAGTGCCTTGATTCCATTCCAAGCTGCAGAAGGTTCCGATTAAAGCACAGAAAGATGCTTCACTGATGCTACTTCAGGATGACTCAGGACAACAGTGTATGTGTTCTGGAGAGAAACAGCACTCTGGCATTTTCAAAGGAAGATGTTACCAGTATAGACTATGATAATTTCCTTTGGTGTTATATTCAAAACTAATTCAAACAAAGGAATCAGAGGCTGAAAAGAATGCTTACCAATTTGGTTTTGAAACTGATATGGTAATGTGAAAGAATATTGCATTGAGCAGTACAGATTGGCAATCTGCTATTATTTTTCTTTCAAATTCTGACAACATATCTTCTTTCTGACTGCTTACAAATGTGATTAAAAAAAACCCAAACCAAAACCAAACAAAATTCAGTTAAATTTTTCCAAAAAATCCTGGCTGAGAGTTTAGGAAAGAATTTTATTAATATGTAAGACCATGTAAGTACACAGCTTCCCTAGAGACTGGATCCAGAACATGGAGGAAAAACACTGGAGATTTTATTGTATTATTTCAATACAGAAACCAAAGATATCCAAAGATGTTGAACCTGAACAATACTTTAGGAAAGGGGAAAAATAAACCATGTGTTGGGAATTCAGAAGTGAGCAACAGTTTCTGATATCATTGTAATGGCACAGAATTTCATGGCATGCAGGCACAAGAGCTATAAAAAATGATTTTATAGCAGTGCAATTTACCTGTGTCTGAGGCTAAAGTAATAAATACAAACTGTGATGGACAAGGTCTTTGCCTCTCTATATTGAGGGTTGCTAGACATGATACATGGCAATAGTTGACCATCAACAACTGTAACTAGAAAAAGCCTTTTGTCTATTTCAGATGTAGAAGAGATTACCTGTCCTCTGTTTTCACTTCAATTGTGAAACATTGTTAATTATTAATATTAATGTTGTTAATGTTAGTAATTACTTGCATTCTCTCCCCTAGCAGTTAGAAGGAAAAGTTTGTTATTTACTTTTGTTATGTGTTAAAAGTAAGGCTATAGTGTTGTCAAGTAAAAAGCATGGTTTAGAGGATTTTATGTTCTTTCTGTAATCTTAACGAAGAAGAAACCCGAAGCACTTAACTAACTTTCTACAGCGAAATTATTTCAGTTTCTACGGAAAAGCTGTCACTGGCAGAAGTCTAACAGTACTCAGTAAGGTTGCCATATCACAGTTTATGTTGGGAAGGATTTTTCTGCTTGCTTGTATGAAAGTTTAAAGATTCCTAATTCCCAGCCGGTGCAGTGCCACACAAAGATGGCCAGGACTGTCAGGCTAATTCCTCACCTTCCAAAATCTGTATCTTCCCTAGGTACTGGTTGCCAATTCACCCATGCCTGTGGAGAAATACAGACATGAAAGTTTCAAGCTGCTCACTTTGTGCAGAGAGTGTTCAGTCAGACACTGCAAGGTGGGACTGAGGGCTCTGTGCAGCACCTCACAGACATCACTCTTTGAATGACACTCCTGTTGTCTGACATGGCATCAGATGTTATGTGTGAGGTACAGGGTCCTGTGAAAGACAAAAGATATTTTTTTCCCAAGAAACATAAAGGGATGTTGTTAAATATTGGACAACACAGACCAGTTCCACCTATTCAGCTGGCTGCCTTTTGACTTTTAGTTAATACTCGAGGGTAAGAGAAAAAAAATTCTTCTAAACTTCCAATAGTCTTCTGGGACTGCAGGGGAGTCTACTCACTTGGAATGGGCAACCCTTCAGTCTTCAGTGTTGCTCAGGAAGAAGTAGAAGAGAGCAAGCAACAAAACCTCTGACAGCCTCATAAAAACAATCATAGAGAAAACGACAACAACAAAAAAAACCCTAAACAAATTGAATTCTAAAGCCGTAATGCTTTGGATTCTCGCATAAATCATTCAGCCTTTACAGAGGACAAACCTCACTCGAGGTATTTTCCCCCTCATCTTCTCTCCGGTGCGTTGACTGCAGGACCCCACGGCGGGCGGGCCGGCCGGAGCTCCGGAGGGCTCCTTTCCCACTCACCACGATCGGGGACGACGCCCGTTCGCGGGAGCACCTGCCCGCCCGCTGCCACCTCCCTGCCGGCCGCGGGGCCGCAGACGGCAGCCAGAACCCCGAGTGCGGGCTGCCGAGTGACGAGTGTGCCCGCGTCCCCGCAGATCCCCGGAGTGGCGAACGTCAACGTCCCTCCCGCAGGTCCTGGGAGTGGCGAACGCGTCCTTCCCTCCAAAGGTCCCCGGCGAGCGTGTCCTTCCCCGCGCAAGCCCCTGGAGTGGCGAACGTGTCCTACCCCCCAGGTCCTTGGAGTGGTGACCGTGCCGGTCCCCCCGCAAGCCCCCGGAGCTGAGAACGTTAACGTCCCCGCAGCTCCCCGGGGTGGCGAGTGCGCCCGTCCCGCCGCGCCGCTCCAGGAGCGAGTTAACCGGCGGCGGCGCCACGCTAGAGCCGGGCCGGGAGGCGCGGGCTGCAGCTGAGGATCAGCTGCTGAGGGGAGCGGGGAGGAGCCAGCGGGATCAGGAAGCGGCGGAGTGTCTAACACCTCTCTGCCATGGCTGGCTAAAGAAAAATCATCATAACCATAACAAGGGGGGAAGCGGGGGAGGGGAGGCGGCGGCGGGGGAAGGGGCGGCGGGGGAAGGAGCGGCGGGGAGCGGCGCAGGCGGCAGCATGAGGAGGAGAGGCAGCCGGGGGGGCAGCATGCGGTCGGTGGTGGGGTTCCTGTCCCAGCGGGGCTTGGAGGGGGACCCCCTGCTCACCCAAGACTTCCAGCGAAGACGCCTGCGGGGCTGCAGGAACCTCTACAAGAAGGACCTCCTGGGCCACTTCGGCTGTGTCAATGCCATTGAATTCTCCAACAATGGAGGCCAGTGGCTGGTCTCAGGTAAAGCAAACGCTCCCGTCCCTCGCCCCCTCCCGCCACCCCCTCCCCAGGAAGCATCTTCCTGCCCGGCCGCCTCCCCCGCGGCCCGGGGAGAGGGGAGCCGCGGCGGCGCTGCTCACAGCCGTTTCCCAAATCCACCGGTGCCCGGGAATGATGTTTTCCCAAGTAGGGATCTAAAATGGTTGACAGGTTTTAAATTCTACTATTATCGGGGAGGGGGGAGCCCTGGACAAAGTTTTTACTAGAGTGTTTCCCGGGCGCTGGGGCTGGAAGCTTGGGGTGGCCTTTTATTTGATGGCTCGCTTGTCTTTCCCCATATAAGGGGATTTTCTTATTTTTTGGGGGACGACGACGGAGACGAAACCACCCCGTGGTGCGCACTGTGGGCGCCGGGTGACATTTGTCAGCGCCGTGCCCCGGGCCGGGGGTCAGCGATCGCTGCCTGGGGCGGGCGGCGGCCCCGAGTTTGGCCGGGGGGGCTGCAGTCCCGCTCAGCATCGGGCGGGGAACCAGATCTGTTTAATCGAGGGATCGGTCACTTTAGGGCCACCTCACATCTTGTTTTGGGGGAGGGGAGTCGGGTTTTGTTTTGTTCCTCCTCCCTCCCCTTGCAGAGCGCGTTTGGGAGGGGGATAATTATGTTTGTGGTGATGGCTTTTGACTTCAGGTCCCCCTTGTTGCCTGCCCGGGGCTTAGGGACCCATGGGGTTGGGAGATGCTGTCAGGTAGGAGGGAGGCGAGGGCTTGCCATCAGCTGCGACACCGAGGACGGGGAAACCGAGCACTCCCAGCCAGGGAGGGGCTGCGGGGCTCGCCGGCCGGCCGCCTCCCCCCACCCCGGCAGCGCTTGGGGCAGGTGCCTCTTCCTTCTTCCCCGCCTCCGGGCTCGGAGGGGCGGCGGGGGAAGGAGGCAACTTGAGGCCGGGGCCTGGCCGGGCGCTGCAGGCCGCGCTCTCCTTGGGCGGCTCTTAGCGACAGGCCGGGGAATCGCGGGCCGATCGTGCCCGCGGCGCCCCGGGGGCTCCGGCCCTGAGGGGCCGAGACGCCCTTCTCCCGCCGAGCCCGAGGCCCCTGCGCCCCGCTGCGAGGGGGCAGAACCCTTCGGGTGGCGGGAAAGGAGCCGCCGGTCCGGGAGGGACCGCTCGTGCCGCGCCGCCCCGGGCAGGGCCAGGCCGCCCAGTGCGGTGTCCACCGCAGGCCGCGGTCGGGGGGTGTCTTGTCCCGGCCGCCCCTCGCTCCCGGGGGGAGCGAGCTGGAAGGAACGGCCTCCCTTCCCTCTCCCGCCGGCAGGGGTTGGGGCTGCCGGCAGCTCCCTCCCCCGGGGCCGGGCAGCAGCGGGAAAGGCCCGTTCCCGGTCGTATGGAGTGGCTGCCCTCGGGGGAGTCGCAGAGCTCCCTGGCACAAGGCCGTGGCAGCTTTGTTGAGCGTGGTCTCTCCGCTTACAGGAGGGTGATGGCCTGGTTACCAACCACGGCGTGGAGGAGGGGCGAGAGGGCCTGGGCTTTGCCTGGCCACCCTGTAAATAGCGACAGGGGCTACTGAGGAACATGGTGAGGGCATAACTGAGCGGGCAGCTTACTGCCTTCTCGTGGTGTCTGGACAGAGGTGGACTGTATTGCACAAAGGTATCAGTATTAACTGCAGAACTAACACGAGGATTCAATAAAAAGTTATTATGACTGGTTATTTTTAAGCAAGGGCAGAATAGAAATGCTGCATAAACATGGAAGGTGGAAGGTGATACACTGAAACCATCCTAAATTTAATATTCTTACCTGATGTAATCTACAAGCATAAGTCCAGGGGTTTCTGTAATGAGTGTCCATATAAAGGATCTCAGTGTTACTGTCGGTGATTCTTTCATCTTCATGCACATGCAACTTTTGAGATATGCATCCATTTATATTATGAGTATACTTGTGTATACACACACATACGTAAATAAATGTGTCTTGGAAGGGAATGCTGATTCACCTACAGTTCCCATTTGTGCTAGAGTTGGCATGCTGGTTTGTACTGGTCTTTCAGTAGAAAGTAGAGCATTGTATTTCTACTTATAAAGTGCTACAGAGAACTCAAGTGTAACTATTGTTTCTTCTTTATTTTCCATAAGTGGTGGAAACAACATCAGTATTTTCTGTTCTTCTTGCTCAAGAAGGCTTTAGGAGATACTTCAGATCTTGTCATATTATCAAAGCACTTACCTGTGTTGACATCCATTCTTTAGGTAGAAGCATAAAAAGTTGAGGACTGGAACGGACTTTTAAGAATTACTATTGTCCAAACTGCCTGAGTCATGGTAGGTACAGTGAGAGAATGGAGGCAGATTTCCCCACTATTGGGCATCTAAAGATGTAAAAGAAAGGCTTTCAAACAATGTCCAGATTTCAATTTCCTAACTTCTCATAAAGCTTCAGAGTGTCCAAAGAGTGTAAGGTTTTCCTCCATATGTAGGTAAATGGATAGCAAGCAAGGAGATAAACAGTAGCAAGCAAGTGGAAAAAAAAAGGGAAAAAAAAAAAAGCTTAATTAACATGTATTAGCAGTGCACAAATTTGGAGTAGTCAAGAACAGGCTACCTTAAACATGACCTTGTGGTGATGCCCTGAGAAAATGAAGAACTCTAATTATGGTAACTTTTTCTTAGCAAATGTTCATGTTATCTGTGACCATAAGATTTAGAATGCTTTATGTGCTATAGGAACAGCAAGCAGGTGCTCTGTGGTTCAGTCAAAACCAAGAAATTAGAAGTCGAAAGATTTCTGGATCATCTTAAATTTCATGTTATTATAAGACCAAGCTTCATTAAAATTACACTCAAAAAGACTCCTTTTTAAGGTCATACTTGATCTTGAAGCTCTGAGAAATAGCAACAGCAGGAAAACAATGATGAGAGCTCAGATGAAAGGTAAAGGAAGGTTATAAGCTGCCTCTACTCTGAAGTTTTGTAGAAGAGCTGCTTCGCAAGACTTCCAAATGCAGATAAAACCTTAGAATAGATGGCATGTGGGTCTCTCTTCCCTCAAAATAGTCAGCATGCTGAGGTAAGGATGAGATGTTAGATGCTTCCATCTGTGCTTATAGCAGCTAAGAGAGTTAACAGGGATATTGGAATGTGTGAAAAGGGAGAGTGCAAGCAGTCTTTTCAGTTGTTCAGTGTTAAGTAATATGTATATTCTTAATGTAGAGAAGTCTGCTTTGGCTAATTGACTTGTTAACAACTTAGACCTTGTTAGAGCTGGTTTAAGTACAGCTGATACAGTGCATTGGTAGTGGCTATACTGATGCCATTGAAATGCTAGCCTGCATCCAAATTAGTGCTGTTCTCATCACTATTGGCTGGAATGCTTTCCTTAGGTATGTGTCCCACCTTTTTTTTTTTTTTTTTAATTAATGCATCTCCCAGAAACAAATCTGTAAGGCTAACGATTACTGTTTCAGTAAACAATTTAAACTGCTTAAACAGAGTTTATATTACAGTTCCAGATAATTTTCTTGTTAGGGTTTTGGAGAGAACTTCTGTGTAGACAAGCCTTGGAAGACCTTCTGAAAGCATGTTTGAAACTTTTAGGTATCTTCTTCAAATATTGCATTGGAAAGTGCACATTTTAATAGTCGTTAAATTTGTCCGTAACCATATTTTCAAGTAAAAAAGTTGAGGTCCACAAGTTGAGCTGGGGACCAGTTTGTAGGCTTTTGCTGTACCTGTGTAGAACTCAGCAGTGTTGCTCTATAGAGGGGGAGAAAGAGAGAGAGATTGATGTTTTGGGACATGAGTGCTAGAAGGGACAGGCATAAGGACAAGAATTAAAACAAAATTAAATGGAATGAGGAGGTGGACACTCAGGAGAGGATGCAGTGTGACAAGTAGAAAAGGCCTATCTGTAGAATGACACAAAGGAAGAGGAAAGCTTAACCTATAAGAAATGTGTAAGTGGGTTGAAATTGGTTAAAGCTGCTGGATAGAGTTGAAAGATTTTATTGGGCAAAATGTGTCTTTGCAACACTTCATTTACAAGATTATGTTTTTTTTCTTTTAACAGTTTGAGAAACACATGATTGTCCA
>NW_020955250.1:0-43220 GCF_003031625.1 Empidonax traillii
TGACATGAATGGAAACAGGCCCAGACCAGCTGTATGCCTCATTAGATACACAATTCTATAGCACCCTCTAAAATTCTGCTGAACTCTCTCTTTCAAGCAAATAAAGCAAGTAAACTCAAAGGCCATGAAATGTCACTATTACATTTCGGCACTTAAACTGAGGCACCTGATGAATTAGTCATCTTCTTGCCAGGCATCTTAGAAAACTGCAGCCCCTGAGGGATTTCCCCTGGCCATTACCACTTATTGCAAAGTCAAAGAGAGAAAGCTAAGGTTATTGTTTTGCCTGTGGAATCAAAATATGCTGAGAGAGCATGTTATTCCCTAGACTTAGAGGTTTATTGCGTTTCTAATTCACACCTAAGGTCACCATATGTCAAGTGAGTGTGCATTCTGTTACCATGGCTGCTATCATCCTTTTAACTCTAGTGCTAAATAGACCTAGATTGGAACAACACTGTTTTAGAAACAGCATAATTTAGAGCTCACAGGACAAGACCAGTCTTATGATTAAACATTGGAAAGCCCAATGGTTTCATCTTTGGGTTTGTCAGACTCTCCAAAATCATACAAATGATTCAATCACTCTGGACCTTTGTTTGCACACCAGAAAGTCAAAGAACTAAAAGTCCCAAACAAAGTAAACAAAGCTAGTACAGCAACAACTGGGTCTTCTCTACTGAGAAAGATTAATGAATTAATCAATCATTGATCAAATTTCATTCAGCATTTAAAAATACAATATGAGGTTTGAAATCAGTTACTTGTGACCTGACAGGATCAGATCATGATGGCGATGCTTCTTCTGCACAATTCAGTAATGTGAATTTGACCACACAATTGTCATTCCTTGTCATTTAAGGAGTCTCACAGTTAAGAAGCCATAATTGTCCTTTGGGTGTTATCTTAAATACATTAAAAAAGAAATTGAATGCTTCCACCACATTATAGTTGGGACATTTTTTCAGAGCTAATTTCTGTGTCTGTGAATTATTCATAACACACTTCAAACAGGCTCTTCTGGATAAGGTAATTGACCTTGTCTGCATGAAGCACCCACTACCTTGCCTTGGGATAATTAAATCTACGATTTGGTCCATTATTCAAAGGTAATGTCTTTTCATTAGGTTAGGCAATATATTATCACTCAACTAGTCACCTAATTCTGCATTTAGCATATTCAAGTTTTCGCTGTTTTGTCATAGGTTACACTCATCATAGCGATATCTCACATTTAGTAGCAGTGTAACAGTAAGACAGCATTCTCTTGATAAATGGAAGAAGGACTTTGAGGGCTACAATTTCAAGATTTATTTGTGTATTTGCAACCTCAGGTGGCTTTGGTTTTTCTGTGGGTAAAAGCAGTAAAGGATTTTTGTTCAGTAAAAACTAGTCAAAACTCAGGTACAACTATTTTACCAGGTGGCAGTAGTTATGCAAATTCACATATTGTTCAGTGAAAACACTTATTTGCTGTAGAAAGATATGTTAAATTACATGCATTACATATATATGACTTCCACAGAGTTTTATTTTGCTATGTAGAGAAACTCTTGGTTAGCCTGTCATCCAAGGATGCAATTAACAATGCTGCCTGTTGCTTAGGCTAGCTCTGAACCATTTTGACCTTCCTTGGAACAGTCTTTTATTATGGTGCAATTCCCTGCTACATATTCCCTTGAAAAATCTTTCTCAGTGAAGACCAAAGTAACTGATTAATTTTTGCACATGTATGGAGTGAAAACCTCTGAGAGAGAAAGCTAAATAGTTGAGCATCCAACTCTATCCTGTGCTCCAGCTACTTTGAAACACTTCAGCAGAATAAAGCAGCTCTGAATCTATTTTAGTCAGTCACTGTCAAAGTCCTCCTGCATGAGTAAACCCTTGAGTGGCACAGCGATCTGGAGGAGCTCCTGCATCAATCCCTCTCCTGGCTCCAGAAAATGGCCAGAGATAGTATCCTAATTTATATTGCACCACTCCAGTAATCAGGTTGAAAGATGTTCTCTGCCCCTCTCTCCTCAGTAGTGTGGGGGACACTTTTCTATTCTAAGAACAGAGTACTGTCTTTTTCAATATGTCAGTGCTTAAGTGTTTAGATGCTGATTGCAAATGCTGCGTTAACAACTGTGGATGAACTTGTTCACTTCTCTACTTATCTGAATTTTTAAAATGTTCCTCTGTTTTGTAGTTTGTTTTACACTAAAGTGGAATTTAATGAAAGATGTAATAACCAAGGAGTTAATCCAGAATCTTGCTTGCCTAAATCACTATAAATATACTGAATCCAGTGGAACTGATTCTGCATATCTTTAAGCTTTGTAATTTTTTAGTCTAATCATTTGTTACTGTAGCTTCTCTCACCCTTTCCATTAATAGAATGTTAGCTATTCAAAGCTTTTTAATCATGTTATACAAACAAAATTCAGTCTATGAATTGTTTATCTTGATTAGACATTGTTTGAGTGTTCACTTAAAATTACGAAGCATTGTTTTAGAGAAGAAATAAAGACAAGGGCATCAAAAAGACTTTGAGGTGTTACAGTGAACACTTTGAAGGCCTTTGGCTGAATTCCTATTTGCATGAATATTCAGGAACAATCTGTTCATGCTTCAGGAAGAAAGAAAAAAATCTCACTATCATGGTCCAGAGTAATATAAAAAAAAAAAGGATTATGAAAATTAGCAAAGTGAAATTGAAATGAAATTCTAGTAGGACAGGCAGAAAATAGTTGACATTTATCAGCTAAAAGAAAGTAGCCAAGGGAAATATTGTTCTAAGCAAGATTACCTGCAACTGGCCTGGCTGCTAAATCGTATTTCATAATGGTTGACTGCCTTCCATTGTGTAACCACAGTTGTGTACTGCACATTGATGGCTCCTGTCGCTGTAATATGGTTATGTTTACCCATTAGTTTCTACTTTTGTGCCACAACCCAGCAACTATGATATTATAATGGTTCTAATGGTCTGTTTCACTTTGTTCATTTACCTATTAATTTTGGCAATGGCATATTTCACGGAACATAAATTTCATCCTTTGAAAACATGAAAACCTGTAGTACAATATGGTCAGACAGATTCTGGAGCTTTGTACGGAAGTAAAATGAGCTGTCTGGGGTGGCATTTTGCGAAGCACATACCTCCCTCTGGAGGCATAGGTTGTATCTAAGGTGATTACTTCAGCAGTAACAGGATGTAATTATTCACTCAATAAAATTCTGCCTCTATTAAGTAGGTGCTTCTAATGTTCTTCAGATTGACTGGTGGCCCTAGCATGTCTCACAGAGGTAGTAAACAAAATGCAACACAATCTTTTTGTCTGAATCCAGAACACAAGTGTGCAGTGGGAAGAAAGTGACCTAGAAAGTTGTTGCTGCTTTAAAAATGGAGGCTCCGAGAAATAGGACCCCAAAACCTGAAAAATGCTCATCGCAGGATAACCTTTCCTCACTTGGTGACAGATATTACAGTGGCAAAACAAAGGGACCAAACTGACTTTTCACAGACAGAAAAAAAGTCAAAGGGAGATGAAACAGAGCCTACTTCAGAAGAAGACAGCTAGTTCTAGAATCCCGCCCTCTGCTGTTACATTAGCTGTCAGTCATAAAGACTTCTCTCCAAAAACCAGCCCCTAAGCTTCCGCCACACAAAAAAGTAGTTTCATGTGGATAAAAATCTGAGAGTTTGAAATCACAGTGACAATGGGAGGCAAACAAATGCTAATGTTCAGAAAGCCTTTAGCTCAAAGGCGAAAAGAGTAAAACACTACTTGTCTTACACCAAGCCTGACAATGACCTAGCTAGTTCATTCTTCCCTTAGTAGCAGAAGGGCAAGGCACAAGAGGTGCCTCAATAAATCTCACACTTGAAGTGCAAGACTTCAGAAGTGTTCATCTGGGAGGAATCACTCTTTTTAAGGTTATTTATGTGGCTGCATGATCTTGACCAGTGGTTTTAGAGTGGTACATTCAAAGAGGTCTAATGGCCCATACCAGTTTCAGGCCAAATTGGCATCAGTTGCTGCTGAATAAGAAATCTACCTTTAGAGGAGAACTGCATAGATTAATTGGTTAACCTTCCTAAACACTAATTTAAAAAAAAACAAACAAACAAAAAAAAAAAGTTTTCTTCTGGGACTTTTGAATTCTGCTCTTGAGAGCAAAGGAAGAAGGCTCTTGATGTTGCTTTGAATCCTGGACAGCTCAGGTGGGAATATACCCCTTGGCTAAACCAGTCTGAACCTTCCTTCTATCAAAGGGGCTTGGAAAAAAAGCAGGCTCAAAAGCTTTTTCCTTTTTGTTCTCAAACTTTCTGGCCCAGCAGATATCAAAAAAGCTTCTCTAAAGAAGGTTTTTTAAGTGTTATTTTCTTTCAGGTCACCACATCTTTCTAGCTACTTGTCAAGTTTCAGTGAAATCTGGTCCTCAGCAAATCAGCGCAGGTTGGGGGGATGTAAACAATTCTCAAAAAAACCCCATGCTTCTTGGAAGTAGAAGAATTACACAACTTTTTTTCCCCAAGGTCTGGAGACATTTTCTCCAAGCTTTCTTACCCTTAGCAGACACCTAAAAGAACTACTTTTATGCTTCCCTTCAACACCAGGTAGTTCATATAAGAGCAATTTAATGTTTTACTTAAAGAAAGTTTTTATTCCACTGCTGTTTGAATACTAAGTGTAAAGTAATTTCAAAATATAGCCTTCAGCTGATCCTCATTGTTTCTTTTCTCCTGTCTTTGCCTTCACACTTTCAAGCACAGAAAATACATTTTCCATAGGTTATCTTCAAACTGTAATGGGGCTTAAATTCCTGGGCTTCAGATTAACAAGCAATGAATCTGAGCTCTAACCTAATCTATACGGAGTAAAAGTGTGACTCCTTTTTCCACATGCTGCCATTTTCTTTTCTCATACTTACACTATATAAATAAGTTATGCCACTCATCATTCTGTGTGTAGCCTATTAGCACCTCTCTTTTCCTGGATAGGTCAGATCAATTAAAACAAAATCAAAGCATAGTGATTCTATCCCATCTGATTTTCTGCAAGTGCCTTGTTAGGAATGTACTTTAAAACGGGTTAAATGAACCCAAACTCATAAAACTGAGAGTTTACAGCCTCAAATGCTTTTCTATCCTCAAAAAGAATGTAAATAGAAATGTAATTTACTGTTGCTTCATTCATGTGGCACAGTAGTAGAAGAGGTCAAATAAGAACCCTTCCCCCTCTATGACTTACATCTGCTATTCTCCAGAATCAGAAGACATTACTGTATGCACTTGCCCAAACTTGACAGAGAAATTAGTTTAATGTCAGTAAGACAGTCTGAGTCTAATGGAGCCAAAGGTGCTCAAAGTAGGACAGCTCAAGGAAGCAGAAAAATGGAAGTGTGATGAGAACACACTCCCCACTGTGGCTCTAATGAGGGAAAAGGAACACTTTTCTGCTCAGGCAGCAGTCCTGCTTCCTTTCTTGGATGGTGGACAGGTTGCTGTCATAGCTAATGACTCATTAATATAACAAACCACGGATTAACTGTTTGTTTCTAGTCACCATTATTTAATAATTGTAAACAGTATGCTGAGTCCTTCGAACTAAAAAAAAAAACCAAAAAACCCCAAAACATAAAATACCATCACTGCTCACAATTAAATAAAAATGCTGACTGGAATAGCTTGAAATAACTCTGTAATTCTTCTCGTCTTCAAACTGTGTGGATGAATAGTTTACACAACTGGGTTTGTCAAGCTAGGGGTGTAATTAAGACACGTTTGGTTTGGCATACATGTGCATGTCATAAAACTATCCATTTCCAAACTCTCATCTGGACTGCAGAATTTCCTCAAATCAATACTTTGTCATTCCCCAGCTATGAACACCTACACTATCCCATAGGTTTCACAGGCTGAGCAAAAGATATTGTTAACTTTACTCCAAAAGAGAGGTTCTTTGGGATCAAAAGTCCCAAACTAACAGATTACAGAGATTAAGAAAACACCTTGCAGCATCAGTTCACAGCACTGACTTCCTTGCACCACCACCAATAATAGTGCATGCTATGAATTCCAGAATCCAGGCTCAAAATCTGTTGTCCACATTTATATTCCATTTATCTGTCCTATGTGCCTTCATTAATACCCCTAGTCAAACTTCCTTTATACAGGAAAGATCATTTCCATGTCAGTAAAACACAGTATATCTATTCGGTTTGGAGTGACAAATTTCTTTCGTAAATTAACTGCAGAAGGTCTTTTAAAATAAAGTAAAAACTAAAAAAAACCCAGGAAAACAAAACAAAACAAAAAACCAAAACAAACCAAAACAAACAAGTAAACAAAAAAGCTCCAGTTTTCCAAAACTGCTCCTTAGACTTACAAAACAAAAAAATCATTCAAGGGAGACAAAAAACCCCAAATAAACCACTACTAAAAGCAACAGAAATATCCAGTGTCAGCAGAAGAATGAAGGATATGTTCCACAGAAGCAAACAGGAGTTACCCCTACAAGCTCCTTCCTCACTGCTCTATCAGTCCCCACTTTGAGCAGCATTTTTAAATCCATCTGACACATTGTGTCTAAAGAAAACACAGATAATGGTGCTGCAGTGTTCATTGGAGCAGTCCCCGGAGACTTATGGTCTTTTGGTGTCACTCCAGGATTATGTCAGGTACCATTATAAGTCTGGCCTCTCCTGCAAGAAGGGAGCATGCTTTCCTTCCACCAAGTTAGAATCAATCCAGTGTATGACTGAGCAAGGATTTCTTCCCATGTTTTTCCTATCATTTGGCCTCTTGGCTGCATTTCCCTCTCAGAGAAACACAACAGGGCTGCATAAGAAGTAATGCAAATAGCTGCTACTTTTTTCTTGGCAGCTATAGCATACTGTACCTCACTACCAGTCAGGAGAGATTGTATAGGGCAAGGGAAATAAAGGGTGAGAAATGGGAATAATGATATTTCCATTACTCACAGGTGCATGCATGCATACATGCAGGATGCCAAATTACCTCCCCCATGTAGCAGGTTTTTTTATTCTGCTTAGATCACCTGCATTTTAATCAGCTCCACACAAAAAAAAAACACAGCATTTTCAAAAATGACCTCTAGCTCTCTCCCTCCAAATAAGGGAGCATGTGCCATTGCAATGGCCGAACTCTGTTCAAAAAGTCATTAAATATAGCACAAGTTATCTAAAATAGTGCTCATGAGGGAAGCTGTCAGCACTGCCACTTTGGAGGGGACTGACAGGGTATGGTGATGGAAACACAGATGGCAAGTCAGTCATTCTCAAGAAAGGGATCCTACTTAACCAAGAATAATCACTGCATATAATCTACACCTACCAGCTATCCACCACTCCTTTCAACATGAGCCACTTTTTGAGGGCGGACTGCCCTGTTCTGTGTTATTTTGTGCAATGACAAATAGTCTCCTGGTAATGCAATAACAATTTAAAGTTATTTTGTGCAAGAACAAATAGTCCCCTGATATCCCTGGAATGATAAACTGGAAATTATACTTAAAAGGCATAAAATAATAGTGAGCAAAACCCCATTGGTAAATGACTACTTGTGGGTCATTTGAGATCACCTCATGATACATCTGTGTAAAATGCTTCATCAGAACCCAGGTTTCACACTGCTTTCTCCGTAAAGATTTACACTGCTCTAAAAAGTGTTGTCCCCATTATATGAAACCTTGGCAAAAACCACACCTCAAAAACTCTGGGCACTTCAGGTGAAAAAAAATACTAGAGCTACTGAAAGTCCAAGAAGCATAAGAACACTAAAAAAAGCACTGGATGAGCACAAACCTATGTTTCACTGCATCCTGTAATACAAAATCTCACTGAACTGAGCAAAACAGCAGTTAAAAGCACATTAAAAAAACCACACAAATAAAATTCTGTAAAACAGCAAGTGAGGAACTCCTGGAAATTGCTTTCATAGGAGGCTGCAGAGGAAGGCAACATAATAAAGTTCAAAATGTGATTAGATAAGTTTATGAAAAACAGATCCATAGTAGATACTAAAAGGGATTGGCAATAACATAAACTCTATTGCACTTAATTGAGCAATGGTGGGTGATGGGAACATATTGAGGGATGTGCTGAAGACACCAGACTTGTGTACTCACCTTAAGCTGCATCTCACCAGCAGCCTCTATTGGAGGCAGGGCCTTATGCTTTGGCGTCACTGGTCCCACATGGGACTAAGGAGGGAGCGTGCACAGACAAAGCTCTAGTAACATACAGGGCATAGAGAAAAAGACACTGAACTGTCTGAGCAGCAGAACTAAATCTTAAGTCTAAACTCATAAATTAGGGCATGTTCCCTGCTGTGAGGTAGTGCTACATCTTCCCCTCTAATAGGGAGTTACAAAATGCAAATGCAGTGGCTCACCAGTGAGGGATAACAACTGCCTGACATAAGGGATCACAGAGCTGGCACTGAGATGTGGGACTAGCTGGGAGGCAAAGGGGAGGACATAGAAACCTGGGTGGAGGTCATATAATAGTGGGACTTGACAGACCATAATAGGGACAGGTAGGAAGTT
Organism: Empidonax traillii; assembly: GCF_003031625.1. Taxonomy (NCBI): domain Eukaryota; kingdom Metazoa; phylum Chordata; class Aves; order Passeriformes; family Tyrannidae; genus Empidonax; species Empidonax traillii. The sequence goes on from NW_020955250.1 coordinate 8,559, forward strand.
CAGAAAGAGGTGGGTAGCTTAGGATAGATGCTTGAAATCTAAGGTTGAGGTGACATGGTGTGGGAATTCTCCTGGAAAGAGAAAAATAAGGAAGAAGGTAGGAAACCCCCACCACCTACAGACATTCCTATTTATTTGATTTTGCTTTAGGACTGATCTTTTCTCAGTCCCTGCCTACAGAAATGTGCTATGAACTTGACAGACTGTCAACCAACTATTGTAAGGCAAACTGTCCTGCCACTGATACAGCCATCACTGTGCTAAGTCCTTGATAAGGTGGATGTGAGGCAGATTCCCAAATGCTAAGCATTTCAGTATATCCACTGCTTCTAGGAAAATGAGCAAATTCAGCCAGATCCAAGGGTTTGCTCAGTTAGTAAAGTGTTTTCATACCTACAAACATCTTGTATGTTAACAGTTAATTAAACATGCATCTTCACACATGCATGTACACATGTACACATACTCTTTTCCTAAGTGTTGGTGAAATAAAGAAAGGAAATCAAAGACCCAGGGGGCTGCATTTCTTTTCATAGTCTCAGAACATAGACAGCACATTTAGAGGTAGCCCAAGCTTCCTGCTTACCCCCCTCCTCTCCTGCTAGGTTGACTTGGTCTCAGCTTCTAAAGATAAGGTGGTGGTAAAGTCTGCAATCTTTTTCTAAGAGTGTGGATGACTTTCCTAACTAATGTCAACTGTCAGATTTGCTCTGGTTATGTGTCTCTCTAACAGGCATGGAAAAGTCATGAGAAAGTTGCAATTACCGGTCATATAAGTTTCATTTGCCAGCACCATAAGAAAGCCAGCTATTTCTTTGACAAAAAGACATCTACCCTGATGTTCACAAACCTCCTGAAAATCTGTCTGATGGCAGAGATGTACAAAACATGTAGTTCAGGGCAATTTAATTTTTGCTTTCAAAGACATGCTTGCAGCTAAGCCGTACTATGACAGTGAGAACCGATAAGGCTGTTCCAGACAGCAGGAGGTGGAGATGAGTAAACTCCTTTGCCAACTGCCAGATTGCATGTCTGACACGTTGCAGATGTAAATCCAAGTAACTCAATGGGGATACTACGCTCAATCACACCCGCTGGGGATGTGCCTGTGTTTTCAGGGCAAGAGAGAGTAAAAAGAGAAGAAAGACAAATTCCTTGATATAAACTGGAACAACTTTATGCAAGCCAGGACCCTCCCTGGGTTTCTCTCTGAGGAAGCCCTGAGTGCCTTGCTTGTCCCTTTCCCCCATGTCAAAGCTGTGAGAGCCAAAATTACCATGTAACAACATGCAGCTTTGCTGGAGAGTAACACTATGAATGCAAGAGGAAAGAGAATTTTTGTTATTGCTTCTCTGTGAAACATAATAGTGTTTAGATCCTGAAGGCAAAGATTTGGTGTGTTGGTGCTATCAGCTGAAATATCCTAATCAAGTGTTCTGTCTCCTTGGGAAAAAAAAAAAGATGAACAAAGCCCAAAATGAGAGGAAGCTTAGAAGTGGATTAAATTTCTTGAAGGAAGGGGAAATTTTATAGCTTTTTGTCAAGATCAGATGTACCTCTGGAATATGCCCTTCCATCAAGCATTCACCACTGGGTTCAGTCCAGAGGTATTAGTGAGTGATGATATTGAGCAAACTGGACTAGGTCAGGTAACATTTCTTTCTGGCCCAAGAAAGCAGTATCGTCATCAATATACATACATAGTATACCAGCTTCTGAACGAAGATCTGAAGTGTGGTTTATTACCTGCAATTACACATTATGCTACCCTGGCAACACATAGAGAATGTAGTGCTTCAGGCATCCAAAAGCCTTGGCCAAATCAAGAAACAAAACCCAAGAGTTTTGATCTTTATTCTGTTGCTCTGGCCCCAGATCAAAGTCCCTCCAGTCATTTCTGGGCATAAACAACATAAGTGAGAACATTCTGCTGCGAGTCCAGCAAAATACCTTATTCACACTTGTAGTTCATATTCAGCTTTAGGAGTGGGAATTTTTTAAGTCTTAGAGCTCTTCAAGACGCCTGTGTCTCTAGGTTTTTCTATAATATACTAGCAGTTCACCTCAAAATTAACATGAATTAATAGAGCTTTTAAGACTTTGAGGAAAATAATGCCTTTCTAACATTTAAAAATACTTAATACTCAGCTAAGAACAAATTACCCTTATTTTATCATTTCAAGGACTGGAACATTTTGTTTTTGAGTAAGTTCCACAACTTGCCAAACTTAAAAGCGTTAGACTACTGAGAAAGTTCAGGATGAAAAGCTCAATAATTTTAAGTTTAATTAAAATGCATACAAAAGGAAGAAAAAAAGAGGAAAAAAATAACAGTGTCTGCCACATACCACAGCACTGGACTGTAATTTTTTATTATTATTATTATCTCTCAGATAAAGTTGTTGTAAAGAGTAATGAATTGTGCAATTCTTACGTGGCCAACTGTCAGGACCACAGTGGTACTGCACCAACTGCAAAGATTCAAGCCAGACTCCTGGACACCCTCTCCCTGTCCTCTCCTTTGAAGGATCCGAGTCAAAACTTTGGTCCTCAACAGGTGGAGAACAAGCTGCCTGTCAGGAACCATCTTAGCCAGTCTGCCTGTTATTTGATAATTTTAGCCCTGAAAATGGACAGTTTACATACTTTCAATTTACACAAGATTATTAACATTTCAGAAATAATTCCTGTGGAATGTCATCTTTATAATATGTCAGTTGTGGATACAGAAGCCAGCACCACTGAAAATATTTGTAAGACATCAATTTCCCCTCTTTAGGAGTAGGTATGCCTGTATTTTGTTTTTCCTTTGTGCTCTACCCTGGATGTTGATATTAACATTTCATTCTTTAGAATAAGATTAGCAATACAAGCAGTTCTTGGCTGATAAAACTGATAACAATAAAAGATATAACTCATAGCTTTTAAAAATAAACTGACTGAAAGGCATCTGATTACTGGATCCATAAATATTCAGTGATATAGTAACTTTTTTGAAACCAGGAGGGGTTTTGATACATCTCATTAGGCAATGTGTTTTTAACACAATAGGAAATCCCATTGCAAGCTCCCCTTCAGGCTTTCCGTGGGATGTCTTCTACACGACTAACAAATATAAGAGCTGATAATAATCAAAAAATCACCAGGACCACACAGACATTACAAGTAACCAGAGGAGACTTTGAAGACATCCAGAAACCTTCCCTTACTGTCATTCATCTCTCTGGATAAGCAAACAAAATCCTGACATCAAGACAGAGTTGAGTGGAAGGCAGACATCCTGAGTAGCCACTGGAAATTTGGTACTGCAGAGAAACACAAACTAATCAGACCCTCTGCTTCCTTTTTTTCTGCTGTATTAAGTCAGGGAAAGGGTAAAGCTAGCTTCAGCCCAGAAACTGTACTACCAAGCACCTTAAACATCATATTCAGTGCTGTGGTACTCAGAAGAGGGTACTACCCTCCTCTTCATAACATTAATAGTGTGGAGGCATTTGGGTGCTCTTTATATTTAATATACAGATAGAAACACTAAATTAATAAGCACATCTATGTGCCAACAGCTAAATACAGTTTTTATGGTTTCTAGGAAGCACTTTCCATTGTAGAAGTTTTCAGAGTCTGTGGACACAGGAATTTAGAGACTGAAGCCTCCTCTTCAGAGCCCGTACCCTCTTGCACCAGAGGACAAGCACTGCCCAGAAGTATTAAAGAAATTAAAAGGTTTTTAGCTCCATTCTATACTGCTACTGGTAATTTTGTGTTTGTTTGGGGGTTTTTTTTGGTTTTTTTTTTCCTCCTCATTTGCAGTGTGGCCTGTACCTGCTGTATGATCAATAAGAGTTAAGAAGGAAAGATCAGGGACCATGGCACTTACTCGGGGTGTTCAGGAGACGTGACTTTTTGCAGTGGTAGGTTGCCTCCTGCTCACAGTACTCTGCACTGCTTATCACGGCTTCCAGCTGCTCCGCGCTGCTGTTGTAGTTGAAGGACATGGTGTACGGCTTCTCCCGGTCAGCTCCTTGGACTCTGGTTAGCCCTGTGCTGTTGTGCTGCACTGCAGTCCAGATCTTATCTTCTGTTAAATGAAAAATGATTGAATGGGAAGTTAAAAGCAAAACCCTTTCAACAAGCCGGGAACAAAAACCCGATTGAAATCTAATGCTTTATTGCATTGGAGAGAGCATCAGCAAGACCCTGGGCTCCAAAATGGTTACTTTGTGATGAGGACCAATAGGTCTTCATTAAAGGTCAATGTGACTCACAGAGATGTTTCTCCCTGAACCAGCTCAAACAAACACTACAGTGCCTGCTGAGCAAGAGAGAAACTACAAGTTTCCCAGGAACCACGGGAGATCTTCAGCATCTTCTATTGCAAGGTATCTAAATAAAATTAGATACTTTTCAGCTGACTTTATCCCTGAGAGATAAGACATAATAATATGGCTCCCGGGGGTAACAGTCATCTTGTGCAACCATATCTGTACCTGAGAGAACAGCCTACGCTGTTGTAACAACAAATGGAAGCAGAGAACTGCAGCTGATGATCTTGCACAAACTCACCACAAACCGAAAGCAGTTTCTTGCCAGAAAGCTAAAACTGTTCTTACCACCCAGTTGGAAGTCAGATCACTCATTTTACTCAGTTCTGATTTTTCTACATATAAGTCGAGTGATGTCCTACTTGGATGGTGATACAGAACACCATATGACTTGGCATCTGTAGTTAACTGTAAATATTGATGCTTTTTCATGCTAGTGAGCCCATTTTCATTTCCTTCATTGCATTTACTGGCAGAGCAAGGGATTTTGTAAGTGACAGAAAGTAGAATGTAGGCTTAAGCACAACCTGCACCTTTACAACCTACCCCATGACAAGCATTGGGGTTGGCATGATAATGAGAACATCACACTTGGGAGCAATCAGCTTAGCAGGTAGGCTTTTTGCCAGCTGGTTCTGGGATAACAATGGGCAAGGTAGCACGGACAACCTGAATGTCTAATTTTTGAGCTGATGCGGAGTTAAAGGCAAACTCTTCGATGAGGATTAACTGGATAGAGCCCTGCACGTGCCCTACACTATCACTAATAGTCACATCCAGTAAACTCCCTCTTTATCAAAGATCCTGCATGCCTAAGGAGGACAGAAGATATTGAGAAGGCAAAAATTTAAGGCAGTAATTTTTAATCACCTGATGAGAGCGAGATTTCAATCTCACTTGTAAAATCATACAGACGTTTACAGAGGAAGAGGGGAGATCGAGGCAATAGATTTCTATTTTGTTATTTAAGCTTCATCATTGAAACCCTAGATAACACTGAATTGGATCTTTTCTAAGATGATCTTAAAAACTGTGCATTTAAAAATTCAGATGGTTTTATCAGATTAACTGCCCTGAGTTCTTGCAGAGCATGAGCTTTCCAGTTACTCCCCAATACACTGGCATGATGAGCCCAGTAGCTCCGTGGCCACTGCAAGGCATTGCAGTCAAAGTATTTTTCATTGAGCTACAAATATCCCATAGATTACCTCAACAGAATGTTAATAGGTGTATAAAAATCCTAAATGGACTATCTGTGCAAAGACACTGAGATGGCTTAATGAATTGTTATTATGGTGGCATTCAGATGACAGGCAAGTAACAACAACCATCTGGAGACTATTTAAAGAGGTTTGTTCCAAGACCTGGCTGTAAGTTATAGAGAAATTAACTGGCATTAACTGTAAGAACAGTTTACACTGAGCAAACCACATATTCACTCACAACCTTCTCATAATTTCTGTGATGGTAGACAGTTTGCTCATAGATCTGCAGTTCTGTGGTTCTTATTGACTTCAAAATGCTGCTTGTGAATCCTTTGAGTTTGAGCTCAAAGAAACGTTGCTGCAATGTGTGATACACAAAAGTTAGATTAAAGTCATAAGAAATATTACAAACTTATTGCTTGTAATACCTGTCCTAGTTGTAATCATAGTCAACACTGTCACACTTTACCCTCTACAATCCTGCACATATATTGCTTCCAACACAATATAATTCAATGACTTTGTAACAGACATCTTGTACATCTTAAAGTAGTGATTCTTATCAGTCTCTCTGTGTTCTCTTTTGCTCTCTCAAGGCAATATTGACAAGAACTTAGTAGATTTTTTGGAAGCAGTGGAGGATGAGTTAACTTTCCTGTCACTGAAGCTGGTAGAAGTTTAACCTTTGCCTTAACTGAAATATCTACTAAAAAGACAAACACCAAGTTGTTGATAATGATAATTTGAGGTGAAAAACCAGGAGATAATGGAATAAACTGGTTGTTGAAATTCCAGGTGGGCAGTCAAAAGTATTTCCCTTGCTTAGAGTTCTTAACATAATTTTAAGAAAATGTGATAAAAATCAATGCTCACAATAGTGGCTACAGTGCTGCTCAGGAAGAACAGCAGCTTAAGGCTAGAGTTTCAGTGGTTAACACTACTGTACTTCCCAGGCTGGGCACTGAGAAAGGTGCTGTGTGGGTATGTCAAAAGTCAAAAGCATCAACATCTAGTAATTTAGAAATAAAAAAGGGTTACTAGGAAAAACTTACTAAAAATAGCCTAGCATAAAACTGTCTTCCCAAAAAGTGTTGGAAATTTAATTGACATGTTTGAAATGAGGTTGGACAAGACATCAGCAAACATATTGTTAGGAGCAAGCACTCATTAATAAGTGTGTTGAACAGGCAATGTGACAGGTCTCTCTCTTACTTTCCTCTATGATTTTTCATTAATTTTCAACAGTCTTGTTATCATTACAGCTGCACTCAGATGTTCCTCTGTGATCTGAACTTTGACACTCAAGAACTGCTTTTAGATCTTTTAGAAATAGCCTAACCTATTTTCCATCTTCTAGTTTATGAAGGGAAAGGAAAAAATAAATTAAGTTTCTTTCTGTGCTCAAAGTAATTGTGATTTAGGAAATACCTCAGAATGGAATTAAAAAAAAAGTTATATCACATGAAAAGAATCCTGGAGTTACATTTCAGAGGTTTCCTAATCTACACATGCCTGATCAGTTATGCTTAATACTTTCACATATTAGATCTGTGCTTTGCTGGTCACTTCAAAGTTTCCCTCTATGCTTCATCTTTGAAGTAAAGGTAACCATCAGTTCAGCTTCTCAAAAAAGATATGTGTTTGTCTCACTGATCTAGTGAAAGAAAGTAACAGCCACCAGCAAGCAAACCTCAGACCAAAGGGGTTGCTCACAAAGCACACAAAGCCACACACAACCTGCTGGAAGAAGAAATGATTACACTCACAACACAATTAAAAAATAAGAGAAAGTTCCTCCTTTCTAAAGGACACCCTTCTGTTTACATGTAGCAAATGAGCCTGAAAATGACTTAAATTTTAGTTTGCTTTGGACAGAGTGGGAGAGCCAACACTGCTCCCTCCTGCTCCCTCCACTGACTGAGAGAGAAGTAACTAAGAGCTGGAGGGCAGGAGACCCTTGAACCATTCCAAAACAACAGCAAGAGCATCGTACCTGCTTCCATAAACCAGGAACCCACTCAAAAATAATCCCAGATTTTCTTCTGAAGACCATTACATTTCAGGTCAAATCTTAGGGTTTATTCAAATACCATTTTCTCCACCTCAAACCTGGCATCATTTAGAAAAAAAAAATCATTCTGTTTTCTCAAATTCACTTACACAAGTTCTGCTAAGGTTGCTCTCAGAATACAACTGTCTGCCTCAGAATTAATTCAAGGAATTACACCCTTACTGCTCAATCCACGTATACTCTGAAGCCCACTGAGAACAATCCGTGAGCTTGCACTTCAGGCATGGTTCAGGACCTATGGAGGACACGGAGCTGCAATCTGGATGTGCACACAGATGACAATAACTAGAAGGCAGTGCAACAGCTGTCTGCAACTTCTCTTCATGTTTTGCGTATGTCTTTACAGAGGCACACCTCTGCATCAATAACACTTACAGATTTTGAAAGTGGGGCTTCAAATACTGTTCCTATTTCATAATGCGAGGATTTTTTGGTTTGTTTTGTTTTTAATCTCTGCTCTGTTTTGTTGACATTGTATTTTAGGCAGTGACACTGTAATCACAGATTCAAACCAAGCTGAAAACTGTTAAACTAAACAGATAAAGCTCTCATTTCGTTTATTTCAGTGAAGAAGTTATCATTGTATTTTTACATCTGTCCATACTACATGTTTTTTTCCTGTTTACTCAACTTAACAAGCTATTCTTGCACTTTTGAATCTGCATTGAGAATTAAAAAGCTGCTCTCCAGGCATAGATTACTGTTTATTTTTATCTTCCATTATTCCACTTTATTATTTTATTACTTTCTCAGCTTGGTAAAATTTCAAACTACACACAAGCTGAAAGTCATTCAAAACCAAGTGGGAGAGTGCAGTCACATCCTCTACTGCATAACCTGGAAGAGTTTATTGCAGCCTTAAAAAGCAGATTTCCTAAATGCTTGTTAAATTGTTTCCATAATTCAAAGGTGACAATGCTTTAATTTCAGGGTAATGCTACAGCTTTGCACCTTCACAGTTTTATTTAATGGTCCAATTCACTAGGACATTGTGCTGTCTGTATTTGGCCCTAGGAGATGCTTTTACAGCATGGGACTGCAATGCATTAAACACATTTTAGACTCTCTGTCTAGCCTCGCCCATAGTTTTATCATCTTGCTGGAAAACTTCAAGTTGCTTTTGACTGCACACAAATTAAATTGTGGGAAATTAGAGCAGCTGGAAAACTGGCTTTCAATGAATTCTGTATTGCCTAATTCTCATTTTTATTCTTCAACTTGGAATATCCCTGTGAGCACATTCCACCCATACAAACTGCATCATTCCTTTGTGATTTAGGAGGTTTGTCACAAAACAAGATTATTCAGACTGATTAAATTGCCAACAAGCCAAACATAAGGTAAATGCTACATGAGAGAGAGAAAAATAACTCTCAGAGCTCATACAATGCATTTGTGTCATGGTGCTCTACATTGAATGCCAAATTTTATCCTGAACGCTGTACCTATAACTACAAGAATAACCACAAAAAAGGTAGACGCTCCTCCTTAAACACTGTACTGTTCTAAGCTGCAGTAGCAGTTTAACCCAGCTGCTGTAACACAGTCCCCCCTCAAAGAATACAAAAAGACCCATTTCTTGTCACAAACAGCTTTAATTCACTGATTCCAAGGAAGCGTTTTCCGTCTTCTATGAAAGCCATCCATTACTATTTTTTTACTTATTATTTTTTTCCTGCTGGTTGACCCAGCAATACATGATTCTGTTGCTTGTTTTGTGCCCATCAGCCTCCTCCTAAATTCTAATTCAGCCACTTCCACCCAGTGCAGAAGCACCGCAATGCATTTACACCAAAACAATTCAAGACAGGGGGTGTGCAGAGGTGGTTCCATTCACTCCGGTCTTTCATGAAGGACACTCTCTGATGGTACTTGGCACCTGCCATGGTGCTCTCCTCAGGGTTGCCTACGCCTGGAATACTTCACTAACTGTAAATCCTTTGTGGCAGCCAGTAACCACCTGCAGGAAGGCACCAAACTCTCAGCTCCACAAACCTGCTGTCCCAGCCTTGGGTTCTCAACACTCCTACACCCCAGACATGAAGTTTTCTCAATATGAGCCCAGATTCAAGCCAACTTTGTCAGCAGAATGGCCATGCCAGGCAGCTCTGATGGATGAGAATGAGACATCTCTTCCACAGCACTTGCACCATGTTGTGCTGAAGCCCAGAGACAGCAAACTGTTATCCTGAGAGCCTACTTCTTCCATATTTCCTCTAATACAGGATATCTACAACAAGCAGTGAGAAATATTCCTCTCCAAAAACTGAAGAAGCAGCCACTGATCTACTTCCTAGCACGAAATGGACACTTCTCCACTCACTGCACTTCTGACAAGAGTGCAGTCTTCTCTGCCTGTCTCCTTCATCTGAGTGCTGAGAAACTCAAATCACTCTTCTGCTGTTTCATGTGCCTTGTGATGGCTCAGACATCTGCATGAGCCTGGCAGACAAGCAGCAGAGCCCATAGGAAACCTGCTGTTCTTCAGATGCCATACCAGGAGGTATGCATGATATCTGCAGATGTCCAACATGGCATGAGACACCCGTGTTTGAGGCAAATGGATTCACCCCTTGCAACTGAGACGACCAGAGTGACTTTGAAAGAGCCACAGGTTGCTTCAAACTTTTGAGCACTGCAAACGTGGCAGGAGACTGATTAAACTGCAGTGACCTTTTGTTAAAAGGTAGAGGCTAGAGGAAAATATGTACTGTTACATTTTTCAGTACTAAAACTTCCTTGGGGGCCTCCTGCAAATGCAACAGTGAAGGCGGCCTTCAGGATTTCTGCTGTGATGCTCATCAGAAATACTATTTCACTGAAAACAGCAAGGCAGCTGTTGACAGCACAATGCCTTTGACATAACATGCCCACTAAAGATTTTTCATTTTGTAAAGTTGTGGAATATTTAATGAAAATTCAAAGCAGAAGCATATCAATTGTCAAAACTGCAGTGTGCCAGAAGACCCGTAGTGTTGAGGGGGTAAACTGTAAATCTTTAAGGGCTGCCTTTAATCTAAAGAGTAGTAAATAATTTGTAAGGAATTTCCATTTGTTATTTTCTCTAGTGATGAAGTCAATCACAATTATAGACAGTAAGCTGCAAGGTAGAGTCCTTAAAAAAAAAAAAAAAAAGACAAAAAAAGACAAACAGCAAACAGTCAATCTAAATATTTCCTTAAGAAGTTCAAAGCTATAAATCTTATCTAATTTATTCTGAGAATCTCAGGGAGTTTTACCATTTAAGTTCTTTTCCCAAAATTGTGTAGCTACAGGTATTAAAACCAGAATTAAGGGTATGACCAACTCCTCCTCTCTGTTCTTACCTCAGCCTGACTGACAGCCCTCCTTTCCACATCAGTCTGCCAAGTCCATGGGAGACATAAAAAGGGGGGAGTCACACAGTGTAATCACAATATAAAGTAAAAGGATATGATTTCTTATGGAAAATAGATTAAGAAATTACATAAGCACATGAAGTGAGATTCTTGTATGGAAACAAAGGGAAAGATGGATGACATGGACAGTAATACCACTAATGCCATTATTGTTTTGAGAACATCAGTGGGGATTTCTACTAAAAGGACTGAGGTCCAGTTAGCTCTGCTTTGTAATAACCTATCTCTGTTACTCCAGTCTGCTCCTTTTTCACAGTGAACTGCTACAGAAATTTCCTCAAATAGTTGACCAAATATCACACTCTAAGTGGGACTATTCAGACATTTAAAATATTTAGGCATTGCAACTACAACACAACTTGCATTCCCCTAAATTCAGCCCTTTTTGCATGCCATAGAATACATACGGAAGAACAAAAGTAATAAACGTTGTTAGCTGAATGAGAAAAAAAAAAAAACCCAGGAGGCAATTTATAAAAAATTGCAAGTATAACACTGGTCATCTCTTTCACATTGTCTTAGAATCCCTTACTTTGAGATTTAAACACAGTTTCTCTACAGTTTTTTGAGATAAAGAAAATAAAATTTTATTTTTCCTGCATCAGAAAAATAGGCAATATCTGCATTTTGAGAGGAGACTGCAAAACAGAGGTGATCTGCCACAAGAAGAGATATATTTCTGTTAATAAATGATTCTTTCATTACAGCAGTTTCAAAAACAGGTCTTGGAATAGCAGCAAGACCTGGGATAAGGTTTCATCTTTTCCTAAACTGCAGCCCTGGAGTGAAAAAAGGGAAGAAAGAAAATGCAAACTATTTGAAGACTGGAACAATATCTGGCTAAGATAAAATTAACCATTGATTTAGTCATGGCAATTTCTAAGTGTTATTGATTTGATAGCCCAGGGTCTGCAAACAGCAAAACAGCATCAGTAGAGAAGTACGGTGAGGGGGTGACTCAAGTGTACTTTTCTTTCAGATATCAAGGGTAAAATTTACTCTGGAGGAAATGAGAAAAGGTCATTACAAACACTTTTCACACAGTACAGCAAAACAAGTACATGGATGTAGATTGCATGTATGTAGGCTTAGTACTGGAGAGTATGGTTGTTAACAGATAAGTAGTACTCCAGACAGATCAATACATTTCTAAGCAACAAGAGGAAAAGAAGAAGCCTCACAATGATATAAAGACTGTCAGATCAGAGGTTCATAGGGTCTGCTAGTCATCTTCTCTATTGATTGTTATCAATCTTCAATTATGTGAAGATTAATTCAACTGGGCTAATTCAACCAGCCTACAGGGAAAATTTCTTTCTCAGCTTTGGTGGCTGTTCATTATCTCAAAGCATGACATGATGCATTTTCTCTGTACTTAATGCCGAAACAGTGTGGGCATAGAACACCATGGATGATGGGAGAATCCAGGTTAAACAAACACGGCTAGTTTATATTCCCATGCAGATGGCCTGGAAACATTAGATATGTTCCCAGAACACTCAGCACAATCATCCCAAATTAACAATCCCTGCACGAACCTGTTCACATCCTCATGGTGTCTCTCATAGCATCCAACTACAGACAATCATGATTCAGGCACGTGTGTTTAGTTTGCTTCCTGCACGCACCTACATTTGGTGTGGATTCCTCAGTGTTTCTTACAATTGATGAATTTCACTGTGAAAATGACTTTGCCTTGTGTTCAATGGGCATATAAGGTGAAGAAAACATTGTGTTAATAAGGTGCTGTCTTTTTTTTTTTCATTTAGATCTAGTTTTGAGTTTGTTGTCTTTCACTGTCATTGAACTGTCTCTTTACTCCTATTATAAGAAAATGCAAATGAGCACAGCTTCTGTCAATGAGGCCCATTCACTTTGAGTCTTCCCAATCTAAATAGCCTTGGATTATTTACTTTTAAGCTCTCTTTTTACAGATATCTTTCCATGCCTTTAATTAGGCACTTTGCTGTTGCTGACAAGCTCCTATTTCAACAACATATTTTACTTTTATTAGAAATAAACAGCCTTCAAAATAAGATCCTTTTAAAGTGCTTCATGTACTCTTTCCTCTTCTTGACCAACTTAAATAATAGCATGTCATCTACAATTTTTGTCACCTTGCTTTTTCAGCCACTTCTTCAGACAATGGATAAGTACATTTACCCACTCTGGTATCAGCAGATATTCTGTGACACAACTGCTAAATTTCTTACCATGCTGAAAATTGGCTTTATATTTTTTAATATTTTTTTCCTCTTTTTTTTCTCCCTGCAAAATTTCCTTTCCCTTATATCTCTCTTTCTCTTTTATGACTGTCCAACTCCCTCTCAACATACACAATCGCAATTTTCTGCTTTCTTCAAAATTTTTATTCAGCAGTGGGCTGCTAAAGTTGACAGGCTGCAAAGAAACCACTGGAAACACAATTGTATTCTTCATACTTTCCATATCCACATCCGACACTGGAGATCTATGACCAGACACCAACACGAAAGAAAGTTGGTGTTTATGCTCCTCAGTTAATAACTAGTTACAAAAAAGTTTCTTGTAAAGGACTTTAAACACATGTAAGTGAACATTAAAGAAAACACTTTTCTCTAAATGCAATGATGCTGCTCATTTCTGATGATCTGATTCCTTTGAATTCATCCCTCACAGATTCAAGGCACTGTAATTCCCACAAGTCATTAGCTCTCTGCACCTCTACTTTAAAAACACTAAATGAGTCATTGCCCTGAATTTTCTATTCCAGCTCCAAATTCTTCAGCCTGAACACGTTTTGGGCATAAAGAGGTTACTGCTTCTTGAACTGTACACAAAAAGAACTGTCAGCCCAAGTAAAATAAAAGCATCATTTAGCCCAGGAGTCCAACTCTGCCTTTGAGGGTAAATGGATACCCAGGGAAGCGAGGGAAGTCAAAAGATTTTCCTGAAACTCATTCCCATTTCCCAGTGGTCTTTGCCTCACAGCTGCCTGAGCGAGAAGCTCAACTAAACCGTCATATTTAATTGCACCTTCTGAATCTATCAGACTTTTCCTAAACTATTTTTGCCCTCTTTATTGATTACATCAGCCTCCTTCCTGTCCTGTGGTAGCTTTTCAAGTTGAATTCATTGCATCAGGAAAGAACAAGCAAACAAAAAATTCCCAAATCTTGCTATCTAATCATTTAGGTGACCCTTAGCTCCTATATGACGAAAAATAATCAATTCCTATGTGCTCTCTCTGTAGTACACATGATCTCCATGCTTTCCTGGGGCAGTTCCTCCAACAATCTTTTTAATTTATTTAGTGTCCCCATACATAGAAGCCACTGACATTCCCAACCATCTATGTTTTTCCATTCACAGAAGGATTTGTAGAGATTTATGTCACTGGACAATAATATTTTCTCTGTTCCTTGTATGTATGTAATATAAAACACATATAATATAAAATGTACATAATATAAAATATGAAACAATTTTATATTTTTCCTTTCCATTAATATAGGGTAATTACAAAAAAACTATGAAGAAGCATCACTTAAAAAGGGTAACAAACTGAGAATCCATTCCTGTGTACACAACTTATTCTTTGCATACTTTGCATTTAATTGATTATTGTAAACAATTTTTATGAGCATAAAAATGAGGTAAGTTCCCAGAGAGAAAAGAAGCTCTTGTGATTAAGGCACCCAAACCATATTCAGGCAACACAGAAGCGTATGTTCCAGGATTGGAGGTTCTGCCACTTTTCCCCATCTCCACTTTTCTCATAACTAAAATAAGAATGTCAGCAAGTTCATTACAGATAGAGAGAAAATCGGGTATATGCCTTCTGGATTTCTGCCAGCTAAAATTTATTTGAGGAAAGCAAATGCAAGGTGTTTGTCAAAAATCCTACTCCTTCAGCAAAGATAAAAAGCACTGACAGTGTTTTGATCACACATATTTATATAATAAATAATAAAAATGAGCACATTTCCCATATTGGAGATCAAGGAAGGATATTCAGACAGAAAGGTGAAATGCTGTTTCAATTCTTACTAGATTCAACAGTGAAGGAGACACATCTTATTAAATATTTATTACACTTGAATAAAAAACATACTTAATAATTAACTGTTGTGCATTTAATTAACATAATGATTGCCCAATTAAATAAAAATGAAAATTTAATTTGAGACACTTTAAACACAAGGAGATTAAGGATAAAATATGAATATCCTGAGTCCTCAGTTTTCAGCACTGATTGTGGAGGTGATATGTGGTGAAGCAGCTCAGCCGGAATTAGCAATTTAGAAAGGGTAATAAAACATTCTTTCATCTGCACCTGGCCACAGGAAGCAAAAAATGCCAAACAGGAGACGGTCTGGGAAATTTCATCTCCATTTCAAAAATAAAAAGCACAAAGGGAGCCCTACCATCTATCCCCGTCCACAGCAAGGGCTGTGTAATCTTTTCTCATACCCTTGTCATGACAGTCCTGTATACAAAATAGAACCCACTTAAGGAGAGAATTTTCCAGACAGGTATATTTATTGAAATAACTTTTATTTAAAGCCACAGAACTGTAAGGTTAAAAAGACTCAACAACCTTGCCAGGCTTTTGCTCCACTGTCTGTCTCTTTGGTGTCCTTCCTCCTAGGATCATCATGCATTCTCCTTCGTACAGATACCAGGGACAATCAAAGTTTCCACACTTCAGAATGTCAAAGGCATCACACTTGTGTGAGGGGAGGTATTGCTGCTTAAGTCAGACTAGAAGGGTCTGTGAGACCTAGCTCAGTGAGAGGAGTGTAACAATAATTCCCAGATCTAGTGTTCTAGTAAAGCAGAGAAACTATTTAGTTACAAAAGAATCGTTTGGATTCTAAGTTTCTACTTCTTTAGTAAAAAACATAAACTTCTCATCAAAAGTTATGATATTATGAACTACCCTTTGTACGGTGCAGATGCTGTTGTAACTTAACAGTACAAGGAGAGTCCTTCAAACTTAGTTTAAAAATCACTTTTGCATAGATCCTATTTAAGGAAACATCTCAGAGTCAAACCTCAGTTCCTCTGCTTCTTCCCCACTAGTGAGCTGTACTGTTGGCATGTCTATCATTATACTATTAAGACCACCTCACAATCACATTAGAGCTCACATAAAAGAGCCAAGACAAGGTTAGATCATTACCTGTGATATTGCAAAAAACACGGAGTGGTCCAAGTGGTCCACTTCCATCAGAATCGATGTAGAAGAAGCCTGATGTCTTCCCTTGGTGTCGGTAAGCCTCACAGGAATGTTCATAGATAGCTTTAAACAAAAGAGAGAGTGATTGCTTCACAAACGAGGAGAAAGAAGACAGTCACATTTCACAAGTTCATATACAGTCTCCATCATAGATGATGTTTTTATGCTTTATACCTAATTTTATATGACCAACTTTTTCTTTCTGCTTATCAACATTCTTCTCTTGGAGTATTAGTGCCCATAAAAATCCAAGTGGTTAATAAAACAAGCAAAGCAAGTCACTAAGAGCAAGAACAGAAGGAAAAAATAATCTCACAGGTCAGTAAAATTCTTGTATTTGAGGCATGTTTTCTGGCAGAAAGTAAATATCACTTCACATGGAACAAAGAGAAAATTCCTGCAGAAAGGCAGTCCAGTATCAGAAAGTCACATGCATGATCCTGAACCTTGAACAACAAAAGTTTTGTCTCATTTCAGAAGACCTGATTCTTTTTTCCTCCACCTAATTAAACACTTACCTGATTATACTGACAAAATTATTCTCCCTAACAGCTTGTGATTGCTGTGTTGAGGTTGTAAATGCAACTGCAAAGTTCCTTGTTTGGAACTCAGGGAGCTTTGCAGGCTGAGTGAAGGGCCAGCACTTCCTGTCCACTTCTGAAACACAGTCCCAGCCTCTTCTGTAGAAGGCAGGAATTGCTCTGCAGCAGCCAGAATAGTTCCTCGCTCCCCCTCCTGTGCACACATGGACTCACATCTTTGCTTCCCTCTCAGTCCCTAAAAATAGTTTCTCTAATGAAACAAATTTCAGAAAGACTTAAATGCTGAGCCCTGAAGTAGCCTCGTCTGACTATTACTCTGAAGAATATTATAAGATAGTTCATCATGCAGATTTTGGACATTTCTTCAATTCTGCTAACAAAACAGAACCACAGTTCTAGCAGCTCTGGTCCAGATTGGCTATGAATTAAGTCTCACCAGCTGATCACTTGTACCACGCACAGAAATTTGCTTTTTCCTTGTAAATTTCTATCCTTACTAGACATCTCTAGCAGACAGAACATCACTGAGTTAAGACACTGCTTAAGGTACTCAGTACCTGGTGAGGCAGTGCTTTAATTAGCATACATCCTATAGTAAATAGAATTAAGGAAGCTTCATCCTTAGCCTGATGTAGAAAACACTGTAGAAGTCCAGAATATTTCTAAATTCCCACTCTGGTAGCTGGCTAAGAGTATATATTAAATGTAAATTAAGTAAAATCCCCAAACCAGAACCTATTCTTCCACTATTCACAACCTGAGGGGCTAACAGAGAGTCCCTCAGTTGCTGAAGTGCTGACAAAAGCAGCAGGGATATGGAGGTCAGGAGAGAAACTGTAACAGGCAATTAAGTAAGCAACCAAGGAATCATGGTTTGATCAATTTGCAAAGTTCTTAAACTGCAGTTCACTTACTAAATTTGCTGTCATCATCATTATAGGACACTTTATCTTGTCTCATTAGGGAATATGCCAATTGCTTCTTCTAAATTGTTTGCTGAGTATTTTTGAAGACAAAGGATGGTGTGAAGGGTAGAGACATAAAACAAATACAGTGTCAGTGAACTGACACTGTCTGGAGCCCATATCTACCTTTTACAAATTAGTAAGGAAAGATGTGAAGATTCAGCCATTAAAAATGTGGGCAGATTCAAAGAGAGATGATGTATTTAACTTTATATGGCCCCTTTGTCACTGCAACTTTGGAAAACAAAGACTATATGGAGCTAGAAGTCAGGCTAGGGGTGCTCAACAGATATAAATCTGAAAGGACGCTCAAGCTTCCATGAAATTACAGTTATGTCTGCTGGAAGGAAATCCATCCTGGTATGTTTTCCCTTCAGTTATATGAGAAATCCAGCACTACATACTGGGAAGTAGCAGGAGTGGGAAAGGCTATAAACCTCGAGCTCAAGCACATAAAACATATTCTATCATGACTTAGAGAAAAGCAGTTTTGGTGAACAGTTTATTTCATAACTGTACACTGAAAGCTTCACATACTTGTATCTTCAGCATTTGGTACTGTGTACTTCTAGAGTGGAAATGTATCAGCCATTGATTTTAGTTCTCTTTTTTTGCTATTTTTTGCTGTATAATGCATCAAGGAGAAAATTACGTTTTTTTTCCAGTCACTGGCAGATGCCCCCTCAGACATTTCCAGTGCACCATCCAAGCTCTGCTGAACTATTTTGTGGGCTAAGACGATTGCCTACTTCAGAACAAAGTTATGCAATTCCATTTGCTGAAAAAAGCCCTATTATGCCAGTGAAAACAACTTGAAGCTGTCTTTATGGGTCCACAAAAGACAAAATCTCTTTACAGTCTTTCTTCTCTTTATACAATCAGAAATATCATATGAAAGTAAAAACCAGACTAAGAATCATCTGTTAAGACCCCAGAACCTTAACTCTGAAAATTGCCCTCATATTTATGTTCCATTTTGTGTCAGACTTCTCTGACATAGATGGAGTTTTGAGAACAGCAGGGAAACCATTATTGTAATTGTCATTAAAGAGTCTCCAACAATTGTGCATATAATAAGCAAAAAGCAAGCACCAAGTGTAATGACGGAACTGTTGACAAATGCATACATTTTAAAGGAAAACAACATTTGCAGTAATTACACCTTTTGAATAAAGGAGAGGTATTCATCAGCTCATTCAGAAGAGAACTCATCATCAATTTTCAAGCATTATTTTTAAATTGAAAAACTCCAAATAAATACAAAGAATTGTGGTTTTATTCCTTTCTGGGAAATCTTTTAATAGTGTTTATACTTTCACTCCTTCAAATTTGTTTTCAAATTTTAAAATGTTTACCAAAATGGGACCGAAACAACAAAAAACCCCACTCTTGATAGGATGCTAATGCAAAGCTTGTTTTCTCCTTTAAATACTTTTTAAAAAACATAATTTAAAAAATGAAACCTTTCAGTTGTCTTTTGTCTCACAGAAGCAAGATCAGTTTCTTTCTGTAATCCTTCTACACATTTTTTTTTTTTTGCTAATTTTGAATAACACCAGCCATCGAAGATAAAATGACAGTTTCCAGCAACCTTTGTTTCACTGAGCCAGAAACACTGCAAATCACAGTTTATGCCCCTGCTGTGTTTCCTCAGGCCCTTTTGGGAATGAGTTGTGCTGCCACGCAGCAATAGCCCTGCTGTTCCCACAGGCAGGCAGGGTGAAGCTCTTTGCTTCACAGAGCTGCATTATGCCAGTGCTGAAAGGAAAACGATGTCAGCAGCCCACATGAACCCAAACTAACCCCCTACAAGTATGGCTTGGACCTCACAGGCAGGTATGGCTGGTAAAAACATTAGGGTAAAGTGCAGCATAAGGTAAAACTTGAGTGTAAAAGGTGTCACAGGGCTATTGCTGGTAACTGGTTACTCCAGGAAGACAAGACAAAAAAACAGCTTGACTTCAAGGTCCCAGATTTAGTAAGAGAACCGGGACATCAGAAGTGTCTGTTTTACTTGGTCACAAAGGATGTCTTTTATTGCTTTTTCTTTCCAGAATCACTTACAAGTTATAGCATTGGACCTATGCTGACATTTTTGCTCTGTAAGGAATTTTTTTAAAGGCTACCACTGTGTTTCACGAAGAAATTTAAAATCCTCCCAGAACTACCTGCTGAAAGTGATGCAGCCTGAGAGCCCCATTCTTCACAGTAAGAGATGCTTCTCTGAGTACTATCTGTGCTCTTGCCTACCTGCTAGGATGAGCTGTGCTGATGTTGTTCAGGCATGCACAATACTGACAGAGTTCAAGATATCTATTTCCCAGCCCTTTATAATTTTCTGTGAAACACACATACCCAATTTCTCCCTCAGGTATCTCTTTCAGTCTTAAGTACCTCAAATTGAACTAGCTTTTCAGATCAACAACTCATCACATCAGAGCATTTGTTCTGAACACTGCTTTACTCACTGATCATAACGGGCATCTTTTCCTTTAGTTCTCACTTTTCCTCTTCTCCAGTGCTTAGGAAATCATTTGTCAAACTTTGAAGAGCATTTATGAAATAAACACTTTATCTCCAGACAGATCAACATCACCAAATTCTACACGTTCTCTTATATTATTTGGGATAGAAACATTCATAAGCTCAAAAATCAAAACTGTGGAAACATTCAAAAGCTCAAAATTCAAAACTGCGGATCTGAAACACTCCATGTTTTTTTCAAGTCACACACTACATCCCTACACAAGTATCCTACAGAACTATAAATATTCACTTTGACTGGTCAAGGTTCAATCTACAGATCATGGTTCAGACTTCAGTGCCAGAGAGGCATTATCGGATTTTAATATCATTATAATAACCTATGTTGACCTTTTGGGTAAAAAAAAAACCCTGAGTTTAATTTTCTAATTCCTGCATCAAGATCCTTATGACTGGTCAGCCAGAGTACACACAGGAACTCTGCACCTCACAGTTGGGTCTAACAGGGATGGAGTCGCTCTCAACTTGGCTCTGCAATTGAAATTTCAACCTTGATTCAGTATGCTTAAAGAGCTTGAAAATTTTTAAATATCAGCAATTTTATCACTGTTCAGCTCTCTGAAGTATCTGTTAAGTAAAGTAATCTGTTAATCTAACTGTTTTAATTGCAGCCCTTAAACCAGAGGTTTTATCTCTGCTGTAGCTGAAATCTTTAATAGTGCATGACTGAGCACAAACATTTGCAAGGTCAAACTTCAGTTGTTTCCAATAAAACACCTTTTTGCCCAGTTTTCCATGGACTGCCCATTACTATATTGCCATTTGGCTTCCAATCTTACTTTTGTCCTATGCAGTTCACCTGCAGTCTCCATGGCAGCCTTCACTAAGCACAGGCCTCCTGTTCTATTGTGGAGCTGCCCAGCAGATAAATCTATAGCTGGTCTTGGTTTTCCCAAGCACTTAACTCTGTTTCCTTGCCCCCATGTTCCTAGCTTATAAAACATCTCCTCTCCATCAGGCCACTTTAATTTTGATTTTCACCTCCAGTTCTACTTGGACTAAAAAACTAAGACAGTTCTTTTCACCAAGACTTGTAATTC
This sequence comes from Empidonax traillii, assembly GCF_003031625.1. NCBI lineage: Eukaryota > Metazoa > Chordata > Aves > Passeriformes > Tyrannidae > Empidonax > Empidonax traillii. Next base: position 29,867 of record NW_020955250.1, read on the forward strand.
TGCAAATACTGCAACAAGTAACATATTTAAAGCCCTCTCTCTTCAGTGCAGGAACGAACTTGTTATTCATCCAGTAAGATTCACCTCTTACCAGTATTTAAAATATTGATTGCTCTTGGACCCAGTGTAAAGGCAACAGTGACACCCAGACTTCACTTTTGCTACTGGGAAGACCAGGAAAGGTAAACCTTTCTCTGCTGTGCTGGGCAGCACATTATTAGTACAGATACCACCAAGACATACGTTTCAAATTAAAAGCAATTTGTTCAGTTGTTGTTTTCTTTCATTTTTTTTTTCACTCAGAGGATTCTGTTCAAATTTAATGGACACCAAGATAACATTACTCAAAAAATAAAACCTTAAAATTCCTAATATATCTTTCCTACTGTACTTCCAATTAATTTGGAAACTGATTTCATTGCATGAAACATGAGCTTGAGATTCAGAATTTGAGATGTACTATTTATGATTACCAAAATGAATCCTGTAGTATTACAGTTTCAAGATTAGATTTGCATAATCTAATAAAAGCAGCTGATAATTTTCAATTTCTCAGAAGGAGAGAACATTTTATGGTAATGTAATAAATAAAATACATTAAAGAGACCTAAAGAACTTTAATTCTTGATTTCATTGGGAGGTGCTGACACTGTCCACTTCCCAGCTAAAACTAGCAGTGAGATCTATGTCACTTTTACCACCTCTAACAGTTGTATAGTTTTGAAAAAAGGCAGACAGAATACTTGCTGCCAGATAGTTTGGGACTCATTTAATTATTTCGTAATTCTCTGCATCTTAGACACAAAGAGTAATAATAACACTTATAGTAATAATAATGATTATTATATTCAGAAGTGAAAACTTATGTTTTATTTAGACTTCAAAGGCCAGTAAGAGTTGGGGTTATTTTTTCAGTCGCTCCTAGACTGACCTTGGACAAATAGATATGCACAAATGCTGACCAGACCAAAATAAGCATTCTCAACAAAGTGCTCAGAGCTCCTGGAGGCAGATTGCAGATGACTATTTCACCCTCTGCTTGTGTATCTCAGGCCTGACAGATTTGCTCTTTCCGGCTCAGACTAATGAGCATTCAACCAAGGATTTTTCTAAATAGCAAATAAAGCAACATGCAATGGGAAGTTTCTTCTCATTCCAACAGCGGAGGGATTAGGACAGGCAATGAACTCTGGGAATGATCATCATTCTCACCCTTATAATACAATTGTTTTGTTAAATGCCAGAAAATGAAATCTGTACTCTCGAAAACTGGATTTTGACAGCTCTGCTCTTGACAGACCAATGCAGTCTCTGCTGTGGTGTGCCTGGATGACAGATGGATTATTTTCTCTTTTTTAAAATATGTATTTACCCATCTGATAGAGAATATGTTATTTCCATAGATGGATTAAAAATTACTTTTACCACAGTGTTACCTAAATGGATGTTCAGGAGAGAGACTCCCACGGCACCTGGGGATTAGACAATTTCCTACCATCCAAACTAAGGCTCCCCCTGACCATGCTGGGGAAGGTCATGTCAAGCTGTCCTCCCTTGTCGCACCCCTGCTGAGGTTTGGAGGCGGCTGTGACAGTCACAAACCCCAGCAGCCCCTGCCTGGTGCTAATGTAGAATGACCTGCAAGTCCTGCTGCTGCAAGAAAGCAGTCAGGGACACCTACTCCATTTTGAGAGCAGTGTTGGAGGGAAATGAGCAATCAAAGACTTGAAGGATGCTGTGCAAAGTTTGGCATTTCAGTCTTCCTCCCAAAGTCCTGGTATCCCTGTGGTCGTGGCCACATCTATAGAAGGCAGGTTTCAAAAGGGACTGAGTTAGTCCCGTGCATAATCTGTTCTGCAGCAAAGCCCCAAAGCGAAATCTTCTCTGTGTTATTTATAAGGAAATGTCAGGCAAAGGGAAAAACTTCTTTTAAATGAACACCACTGAGAAATGCAGATGTACAATTTACAGGTGCACATACTGAAGGGAAAGCATTAATAACACAGTAACTTATTACAAAATAAACAATGAAAATTCATATTCCAAAAGCATGGTGTGAACAAAAATATGCAGGAACAGCAAGTACAGTACTGAAGGTTTGATATGAATATTAAATGTGTTTTCTTTAGTCAAAGAACACCAATTGTTTAAACACACATGGAAAAAAGCTGTTCCAAGAATCTCAGACAGGAAAACTGGCTACTCAGGACATTCAAATTACATGACCAAACTCACTGTTGGACATCTGTCAACCCAAAACTCTCTGAACCTGATTTGCCCATATCTCCCTACCTTGGAACACAAGAGAATTACCATTGCCATGGCTGGCATTTTAAGATGCAGCTCCAGTCCTGCTAACAATCTGGCTGAAGCTATATTAAGCTTTTCAGATCAAAAATGATATATGCAGTAAGCATATTAATATTAAAATACACATTTTCAAAGCCTGAAGTAATGTTAAGTTTATGCCACATCAATGACTATATAATATTTCCATTATTGGATGAATCTTTCCTCCAGCAATTACCTAGGCCAAAAAGACACATACCTGTATGTGCAAGATAGATCACACAACAAAGCAAATATCCAGAATTAAATTAAATTCTGTTAATTATCACCTTGCAAAGCTTTGGGACATGCTGACATCCCCAGAACATGAAGAATAAAACCATTATTTTATATTTCCCATAATTTTTATATCAATGTTCAGCAGTCTCCGGAATTCAAAAATTCACCCAAGACTAAAAACAACCTGAAAACTATCATAAATAAAAATAATAGAAATACAGAAGGGGAAGATGAGGCTTTCTAAGGGACTAACATAACTCACAGGAAAAGGAGATTACTCATCATTACCATGCAATAAAATTATAACATGCTGTATCTCATGGCCATTTTATACTGGTCTACTGCTCTCACTATCACATGATAATTACAAGAATTAATAGTATGAGAGAGATGACTATGCAGCTTTTCAACTATTCCCTTTCAGTTAATACATATATTAATTTATATATGTGTGTGCTTATACATATATATATATATAAATTAAGACCTGTAATTCAATCCTCAATTTCTCTCTCTCTATACACATATAATTCTGACCCACCTTCAGTTGCCTATTGTCTGTCTAAGCTAAGACTGTCTCCCTCTATAGATGACAGACACTGAAACATTTCAGGGGTGGTCCATAAATTCACCATGGATGCCCTATCTCACAGTGAGGCTAGTTAAGTTCTGAAAATAGTTCACACTTTTTACATATAAAGAGAGAGCAGACCAGTATCTTAGATTGGATGTCACAGTATCAGACAGCAAAAGATAGATGAGATGAATCCCACCCAGGCTTTTTTTTCCCAAGCTGTGTACTAACATCAGTGTTTCCATCTAAAGGAGAAAAACAGAAAACAATTATCTATTTTGCTATGGTTCACACGTGTGATTACATGAGGGATCCTCTCCTATCTATCTGGATTATATCAGACTACTCCAATACCTGACAGATCAGCAGGCTACCCACACACTGTAGAAATGGGGAAATCATCTACCGCTATTTAAAAGATAAAGCAAAAAGAAAACCCTGCATTTTGGGGACTGAAATATGATTGTATCCTCAAAGCACTGTCTCAGCTCTAGATAAGCTCAAGTAGCAATAAGCAAAGAGTGTTTTCTCAGGAAAGAACCCATACCATTTCAGTAGATGATATAGATCACACACCTTTTAATATACCCACAAATTGGATCTTACTCCCAACAGAGGTAGAGAAACTAAGGCATAACAAAACTCATACACAATCAAATGTAAATCACCTATAGTTGGCTTTATATCTTATAGGGTTATTCCATGACTCCCAGTTTCCTCAAACTGTGGGCAGTGAAATGGGTATCTGGAGACAGTCAGCTCAAGGACAGCAGATTGCATGTCCACATGCATTTGTCACAGTATGGCACTGGCACATGCTTTGGGCTTTCTCAGCTACAGAGAGTACAGAGCCAGAGACCCAAGTGCCCATCAGTACTGTGACTAGCCAGGAAGATGTTTGCACTGGAAGACGTAAGGATGAGAAGTAAATCCAAAACGGAAAAACCCCCAATCAAAAACTAGAAAACAAACCTCAAACCAAACAACAACAACAACAAAAAAAAAAAGACTTGGAAGGTATTGATAATATTCCATGTGGCAGTTAGTGAAGAACAATTAACCATAACTAAGCACAGAAATGTGCTTATGCATCATTTAAGCTTTGCAAGAAAGAAACTACCTGTTTAGAAAATATTAAGACTCTTATATGTTAGTGAAACCCAGAAAACATAGGGTTTAGCACTATTTCACTTCTATTTACACCAAAGTTCAGAGAAGAGGAGAACAGAAACAGGACCAGCGAGACTTCAGGGTGAACTTGTCTGCCACACAGTAGCTATTTAATGGGACAGGACCACACCCATTTAAGTGGTCAGGCAGATTGTCAAACGTGCTGTGACAATTTAGGAGCTTCCAGTATCATAAGGGATTTTGAGTGAACAGGATACCTGAGGTTTGCAGAAAACTAGCTGTCTCTAATAAGATTATATTAAGGTCACATCTAGAGCCAGCTAGTTCTTTACATGCATCTTCAGATGCACACTTTTGCTTCATCCACACATCTTGAATTTCAATTACCCATTTTCAGTCATGACAGACACAATCCTGTCCCACATATCTGACACGGTCTTGCAAACATTGTCCCAGCTGTGTCTTCTATCAACTTACCGTTCTGTTCTGACACTGTCTAATTCCCCTCTGTTGCATCAAATGTGAACTATTTATCTTTGCTTTTCATGGCACATTTCCAACCTATCTACCTGTCACGACTCTGACATTTGCCTTCTCAAAAATGTCAAACTCTTCTGGTCATAGCCTTATATTTTTCAAACTTGCAGATTTATCGCTTTCTCCCATGTCACTCCATGTCTGTAAGCATTCAATTTCCTCCTCTTTTTAATCTCTGCCTTATGACTATTTGGCTACAAGAAAGCCTAGAAATCATTATGCACCTGGTAGACTGAAACTGCCACCTATGATGCTGATGAAGCCTTTCTGGCACTCTGTCACCTGTGCCAGCATGTTTTTTCCCTTCAGAAACTTAACTGCAAACTCTTTAGTGAAGGTATAATATGTATTGTTGACTATTCCTCGGAGCAGGATCCAGTGTGGTCCAGAAATATTTGGAAGAAAAAAGTGAGATTGCTTACATATCAAACATAAAATGCATTTCAACACTTCACATATGATGGCAGTAAGTTAGGGACAATGCCTCTTCAGATCTCAGTTCTTAAAATGGAATTGTCTCACAGTCTGAGGTGGTAAAACATAAACCAATAATTCCAGAGGCATGTCATGCAGTTCTTTCTGGAAGCATGGCAAAGAATGAGTCTTTTTAAAGTTTTCAACCACCTCTTACCACACCAAAAGGAGGCAAAACTCAAGGTGATGCAACTCACACCAAAAAAAAAATTCACCCAACAATGAAACAATTCACCCTGTTTCACTTGCAGCAGATTGCCAGGTAAATCTTTACCCTGTTGCTGCATGGATGTGGATCTGAAGGGCAGTTTAATGAAAGAAATAGCCTCTCCTAAGTGGTACAAGTTCAGTTTCATGCCCATCAGTCTCAGTGTTCAAGTAAAAATGAAAATCTCTTGAGATTATATTTCAAATCTTACAAAATTAGATCTTTTACTTTGAAAGAACTACACTGATTTACATTATTGGAGAGATTCCTATGCACTGAGGATATTCTGGAGTTATGCTGTGATCAAATCTATGGCTTTCATTCGCCTGCTAAAAGGTACTCCTGAATGTCAATCACTATCAGCTGAAAGAGATAATGTCTCTTGTTCTGCAAATTTCTTATCAACAGTTTGCATTTGCCCACGAGCTTTGAATTGGTTTCATTGCATATTTCAAGCACATGAATGCATTTCTCCAGACTAATGTTGCTGTTTATCAGCCTTGCTTGGCTTACAGGGCAGCTGGCTCCACAATCAGTCTGGAATCAAATTAGCTGTTGATAAAATGGTTGTAAATAAGCTGAGCAGGTGAATAGCTGTACATCACATGTGTGCACATCTTGATCTGCTGAAAAGTCTGAACACAAGACCTTCCTGAGAAACTTTTCAGAGTAGTTTCTACCTCAGTTAACCTTAAATAACCACAGATACGTAAGTGTCTTTAGAGTGCAGGCATGAGCTGACAGCAGCAGGAGGCTTCACTTGCTCCACAGAAATGTCTATGGGGAAAACTGGTCATGAACTGATTCTATGAAGTAATGAGATGGTCTCCTTTGGACAGAAGCCACATGGAGTTGGCACAGACATAGTGAGCCTCAGGCCCTGAGCTCATATGACAGCACAGATGTAGCCTAGAGTTAAGTATCCCTAATCACTTTTGATGGTCAATAGTTAAAGTTCTTTTCCTTCTCCAAGGAGCCTTTCCCTTCTCACCAACTGAATTTGGCCACCTAGTTTGTGCCATCTAGTATTTACACCAGTCATCAGCTGGTGTAAGTACCCTGTCATGGCCTCAAACTCTGCGTGTACTCTGAGGGTTGGGTTTGAAGGTTTGAAGAGGGTTGCTACCTTTTGGAACAGAAAGAACAATGGACAAAAAGTAAGCCTTCTTTTTAAGACTATAAACTCAGTATTTTTCTTCCTATCCTTCATCTGGCTTGGCATAATTTCCACACCAAGCCTCTGGCTTCCTTTGTATTTACAATATAGAGTTCAGGTGACAGATCCATGAACAGACCTCTCAACAGACTCTCCTGTCAGCTGCAGGTCCCACAAATTATTTCACCATTAACTAACAAACCATTACGATCTCCAAAATTACAGTACCGTTGCCAATATTCTCAGCTTTAAACCACTAAGTACCTTTCCTTCTCTTCTACCTTTTAGCTTAACAGGGGGGGAAAAAGTGCATCTCACTAATCTCATCCTATCTGCGGTCCAAGTGCTCATCAAACACCCGGAGTGGTTATAGTTGTATTCCTGGAACTGTTATTCTTACTCACTGTTTTTTTCTCTTTATTTCCTGTGTTAGAACTGAAAGTTTGCCTCATTTTTTGTTTTGCCTTTCAGTCAGCTGTATAAAGAGGTTTTATTTTGGCTTTTCTTTTCTCTCTATTTTTATTAGATTTCACAGAATGTTGTGCCTCTACTGTTTGATAGGGGGTTTTTTAACCTTTAAAACACCTTAATATTCCTTTTGCTGTAGATTTCAGTAGCTGAATGTTTCATGTACTGTCAGTTTGAGATACTGTTAATGGCAGCAGCCAAAAAAAAATCATAAACTGTTGAAAATTAGGTTCCTGCAACATGAAATTTCAAATAATCTAAAACCAAAAAAGACCAGAGTGGCGAAATTGACATAAAACCCTAAACACAGATTAAAATCAGCCAGCTCAGTCCAGCTAAATTCAAGTAAATGTTGAATGACCAATGTGTCTATGATGTGGATGTAATATGAATGACTTTATGATTCTCCAAATCAATGAACAGAGTGAAGAAAAAAGCCGCAGAAAATCAGTTAACATAATCTGGTTTTGTTTTCTCCAAAATATTTGTCAAACACATGCATAGTTACAAATGTATTCCTGTGTTTTCTTGACCTGTTCAAACCAAGCCAGGACATGCTACATCCTGTGGTGTGATATGACCTCTCACAAAGCTCCTTAGTAGTTTATGTGCACCTTGACAAACAAGCTGTAGTAGAAAACACTGTAGGTGTGGGTTTACTTACAGTTGTGACAAGTCGCTCCCGTGTAGCCCGTATCACCACAATCACAGTAAAAGGTGCTCCAGGACTGAGAGCATTTACCTCCATGTTCACAGTAGTTGGGTAAACATCTAATTTGAGAGAGTTTTGAAAAATGTAATTAATTATAAGGATTTCTCTAAAAACAATGTGCTGGAAAAGAAATTATAAAAGTGTCTCTACTCCTCATTCAGGCAAGAGTTTCCTAGGGCTGATTCATTGTATAATACCTGAAATAATTACTTATTCCTCTGATCTATGATTCGCCTCCAGTACAAGCATGGAAGAAAACAACATTTAAACTATCCAGCAGGTAGGTTAAGATCATTCTCAATAAAAATATTCCACTTGTTAGCAATTAAAGTGTCACAAACTTTCTGAACACAGAGCAAGAAAAGTAACAGCTGAAAATGCTATTAAAATCTTGTTTCAAGAATCCTCTGTTCTCTGATTAAACAGGCACCACTGTTATCAAAATTAGGCTGAGTTACATTTGTGGTAACACAAACAGCATGCAAATCTCTGAAGTGAGAGGAAAAATACGCTTCAATTATGAGCTGTGCACTCTCTGTTCTTTTCCTCGTTTTAGTTGCTGTACCTCTGAAGTATTATTGTTAAACAAATTATTAAAAGAAGAAAGAGGCACAACAGCATGCAGCTCAGGAAGTGAACAGAAACAAAAGCTGTGGGAGATAAATTCAATCTCCAGGACAAGAAGTGAATGCTGATCTGAACTCCCCTGGTATAAATGCATGCAGTGCGATGGAGTTACCCCAGCCTAAATGGAAACAGATTGTTCTCTTGTTTGCTGTTTCTTTCATTTTTTTTTCTTCTTACTGTATATTAATCTCTTTTACACAGTATGTCTGACTTTTGAAAAATAAGTAATTTGTTTATACTGCTGATTCAATTGTGATGGGTGGGTGGAGAGGAAACAGGCAACCAATTTATCTCTTACACTACAGAACTCCATTAGGGTTTGCTTTGCTGTAATTTGAGCTTCAAAACACTTTTATGCCCAGAGCTTTCCGTGGTCACAGTGCTGAAGTCACTTATGCTACCTAGATTTTTGCAGCTGTGGTTCATCTCATCCTTACAATTTTTTTTGTATATAAGCATGCATTTTGCCTTTAACTGTGGATTTCAGTCAGTTTCATCTAGGTTACTTACAATTAAAACCCATTTCATGCATGCAAGCAGAAAACCTGTATGCCCCTTACAATCATCCATCTTCACCAGCCTTCTGAGCCTCATTAGCCAGGTTTTCATCAGCCTACCTGAGTACAAGGCTGTTTAGAGCTGTGAAGCATTAACACCCCAAAGAAACCTGTTTCTGTGCCCAGAGGCCAATCAGACTAACCCCTCATCCTCAGTATGCTCCATGACAGTTCACACAAACATACATATATCCATCTCATTGTGAGTCTGGGATTCAAGTTTCATGTGATCACTATTTATACCATCCTACATAAAATTATAAAGATCATAGAAAAATATTAACATGAAAAATTATTTTTATTAATGTTTACTCAATTATTCCCATTATTTATTATAATACTGGAGAAATAAGGAATTCAAGAAGAAAGTATGCTGTTTATAACTATATGTAACATTTTTTAAAACAATTATAAGATTTATTAGTCTTGTAAAAGTCACTGTCATGGCTTCTATTAATCACTGGGCTCAAATACAAAATGAGGAAAGAATATGACAATTACATGCCTGGTTTTCCAGCTCACCAGGGAGCTTTTTCCAGTGCTGTAGGAGAACCTATTGTTTCTAAAGAAGAAAAAAAGGGGAGGGACAAAACCACTGGGTTTCCCCACCCTTACATATCAGCAGTTTTGAGAAGGGATGAGATTGTCTTTTAATGGTATGCTGAGCAATCATCTAACAGCCAAACAGCCTGCTGGTGCAGTGACAGCCCAGTCACCCCTCTGCATTAAAAACAAATACTCCTGGTAGCAGTGAAGAAAGATTTAGAAGCTTTGGGTCAATTCTGAAGAAAGCACAAGCAATCTTGTGGAATGGCACAGAGGACCTGCACACTGCTATGTTCTGTAGGACTGTGACAGCTCCCTCAAACCAGCATCTCCCCAGCAGCTTTGTTCCAGAGGCAAAGCACAGTGGTACACCACCATTGTGGTGATACATATGAATTTTGCCTGTGGGAGAAGATTTACTCATATTTGTGCTTTGTTTGTGCCTGCCCTTGCCCTCAGCACACTGCCTTTAATTCTACTTGCTATTTAGTGATAAACATTCTTTTATGTCACCTGTACAACAGCAGTAGTTCTATTCACATCACAGGGACGCTGGTGACATGAAACATCTGATGTTAACAGAGCTCTTTGAAGAGCTAAAAAGAATAGTGCTGTGTTATTATCACAATTTACATCATCAGTGTAATGGACAAATAAGCTTTCTGCCTATTTTAAGCTACCTTTTATTAATTAACCCAATGCAGTAGAGCTAATTACTAGTAATTTGCAGTTTGCCAAAGGCCTGTATGTAAAGGCTTAGCCACATTTATTCTGTTAAAACAGTTTTCTTTAAAGAGTTTACAAAGTTGAAGGTCATTTCTTGTTTCTACTTGTCTTGCAAATGCAGACACTTTTCCTTCCCCCAGCAATGCACAAAATTCAAGTCAAACAAACCATGTAAGCTTTTAATTATATTCATAAATTCAGAATTAAACCTTTTTTATTCCTTAGTCTATTTGCCTTAATTAGCACCAACTGCATTGATCTTGTTTTCAGTCAGATAACTAACCCTTCTAAGAGCTTATAAAAAAAATTTCTTTGCAACTCTAATAATTACCATAATCCCATTCTAGCTGAGCAGTTGTATCTTCATTAGAAGCAAAAATTATCCTAATTGTCAGAGAACTCAAATTTAAGAAATAGCTATGATTAAAATTAATCAAGGCATGCCTAAGTCACAGGTTGTTCCATTTGCACACTGTCCCAGATCCTCATGTTGAAGAATTTAAATATATGTAATTTAAAATTTAAATTAATATTTACATTCTAGTAGAAACAAACAATTTTAGGAAAAAACCCCCCAAACCAAACCAAACCAAAAACCACAAACAAAACAAACAAAAAAAACCCAAAACCAACCAAACAAACAAACAAAAAAACCTAAAAAAATGTAGTAGTATAACAGAAGGTTTCACAGACAAAAATTTGCAGCAGACAGCCCCTGACCTATTTGCAACTGAAAAGAACAAACAGATCAACTCAATTTTTGCATCATAAATTAGACATTTGGAAATTTAAGTATTTGCCTAAGACAGTTTGTGACATCCCAGAGACTTCATCTTCCAGATTAATTCACAGAATATATCATCATGAAATATTCTTATTAAAAAAAAATAAATGAAGCAAATAAAATTTTCCCTCCTTTAGCCAAGCTGGAAAACACACCCTTAGCCATCTAAGTGAGCAATATGCAGAGCCTGCACAAAAGCTTTCACTGTCCTTAGAATAAAACATTCACCTCCCAAACTGTATGTGTGCTTCCTTTGATATCAAAGGACAAACTGCATAGACACTGGGGGGGGAGAGAAATTTGGCCCTCTGATAGGAATGAAGAAATAACAATGACAAGATTATTTGAGAAGGAAGCTGAAGAAGGTCCAAACATTTGATGTTACACTTGACTAGAATAAACCCAGTATAGTCAATAAGCCCCTCTGAGCTTTTGTTATAGTCAGCACTACACATCCTGACAGCACTACTCACTATCCTTCCTAAATAAACAGCGAAGAAAGGGAACCATCACAGAGAGAATTGAAAAAGGAGCACACCCCCTCAATATTAGGACTGACAATATATATAATTTTGAGACAAGTACTAAATCCCTAAATCTCAACAATGTTCAAAACAAGAAAATAAATGAAATTTTACAAGTTTTCTATCAAGAAAGCATTTTCCTGAATATTATCTCAAATTAATTTTTATGTCAGCATATTTTCTTATTTAAGGCCAGCAGCTGTTTAACATATCATTAACAAAATATAACGCTAAAAGAAATTACTTCATCTAGTAGGCATGCATGTATGTTGAAACTCCTATTGTTGCTGTAACAGACTGTATTTTGCTTTGCTAAATGATATCGTTCCACCAAACTCAATAACTTGAGGCCAATTGCAATAGAATGGGTTTTGGCCCCTTGTGCTGAGCCATAAATTTGGTAAATTCCTTGCCAAAGGTTATTTCTGATACAAGAAACAGGTTCAAGGGGAGAGCAGACAAACATTTTGAAGAAAAATCTACCAATAGTACTACACAGACAACGTATAACAACTTCAGAGGTTTACCAAGGGGAAAACTAATGAAGATTAGAGAGCATCAGAAAAAGCATTGCAGAAGCACATCCCACTCTCATTTCTCCCGGGATGAGCTTTTGTGGTTAAGCAGTGGGCTAGATCTCCTTAACTAAAGGGAGAAAAGAGAACTACCAGAACCAGAGGGAGGATGGGAGAAGGAGTGTAGAAAAATAATATTACAACAGGCTATAAAAGAATTAACACTCTTCAGACCTTTGATTTTCCTCAGCAGACATTCCCGCCTCATCACACCACCTTCCAACTCTTCTCTCCTCTTGCAACTTTAAAAAGCCAATCAATGACATATTAAAAAGTCTTTTGGCATACTTAATCTTTTAAGTCATCTACATTTTATTTCCTAAATTTATTATGTTATGAGAACTCATGGAATACAAACAGAACAAGATACATACAAAGACAATTCTTCTTTCCATGCTGGGAATCATCTACTCTGTCCCACTGAATAGAAGAAAAAAAAAATCCGAAAGGAAAAAAAAAAAAAAAGATATTTCTGCCATCTTAATAATTTATCACAATGGCAGGTTTTTCTTTTTTTTTTGAGATTTGCAAAAGTTGATGACTGAAATTCTCAAATATATTATTATTTCCATTGTTGGCCACCTTGGTTTTCAGACTCTGAACTGGCATACCACTGTGAGACCAACATTTAGAAGATCTGAACATTAGTGACAACAGCCCTTAGGCATGTGACTGGGACAGAACTGTGGGAGGAGGTTGTGCTGGGACTGGCACGAGTGAAGGGAAAAGAGCCTGTTATCTATGCCTTAGATAAAAGGCATTTTTTTAAGATTTGATTGTTTTGTTGTTAGAACACCTACATTTTTAATAGAGGTAAATGTGCTGACAGTTTGGCTTGGCATCCACTGAAAGAATTTTATGTAAATATATTTGAAAATGAAAAAAGGGAAACAAATAAACCATCCTGTACAGACAGCTGTTCCATTTAGAATTCATAATTTTACAAAGCAAATGCAGAAAAGCCATCTGCAAGAATCAAACAAACAAACAAGGATAGGATATTATCTCCTACATGCATCCCCACATTTGACCTTTAATTTACCATGGGATTGCACACATTCCGTGAATTTTGACTCTAAAGGAATAGCAATAGGGGTGAACTTTATTCAGGTACCCCCCAAATATCAATTCCACACTCAAGTTGGATTCTGAAAGCCACTTAAGTAGCCCTTTATCTACCTTCAAAC